>NC_042616.1:743863765-744163765 GCF_901001135.1 Rhinatrema bivittatum | reverse complement strand
AGTGGCTCTGCCTATAGTGTACCAAATAAAAACAGAGATCTTAATGTACTCCAAACATCACTGGAAAGAATCAGAACTGTGAAGATTAGGATTGTCATAACACACATAAGGGGTAATTTTTAAAAAAAGATTTAAGGGTTTGATGCAAAAAAAAGCGCTGAAAGTGGGTGCTGAGCGTTCAGCGCTTGCTTTCCTAATGCGCCTCCAGGTATCTCTCCTGGGGGCACCATGCAATATTTTAATTAGGGGTTGTGCTGTCAAGGACCCTAGCACCTTCTTGACAGTATGGGCCTGGGAGAGGTTGGCTGTCTGCAGCCATCCCCCAGTTTAGAAAAAGACGCTGAATTTATCGGTGTCTGTTTTCTAAATTGGCGCACAGCCGCAGGTTCGGAAAACGGATGCTGGTTAACTGAGAGTCCGTTTCCCGAACCTGACCGCAGGCACTTTTTGAATTTTTCTGCTTTTCTGTACAACTTTGGGAGTGCTCAGAAATTAATGCTTGCTTTAGAGAGGTGTTAATTTCTGAGCACAAAAGTGTGCGTATTAGACACACATTATTTTTGTACTTTTGGGTGAGTAACTAATAGCCTCATCAACATGCCTTTGCATGTGATGAGCGCTATTAGTTTTGCTGCACGTTGGACGCAGGTTGTGGAAGTGCTAATTGCATAATGGGATTAGGTTGTGCCCTCACAACCCACATCCATCTGTGGGTTAAATAGTGAGCGCACTGTATTGCATCGGCTCCTAAGCGTGTAAATGCACTTTACACATGCAAATAGGCATTTGAAAATGGCAATGAAATATGCTACTTTTACGTGCATAAATCCTTTTGAAAATTGTTCCATATTGTGTGAGAGTAATGATAATGGTAGTAATAAAAATGCCTGGTGAAAACCAATCCACTACATAATATCATTGTAATTCAACATTTCAGGAGAACCGGGCCCTTCCCCCCCCCCCCCCCCCCCCCCGTCAATCACCCGGTTGGAAGGTAACCTGGCGCCAGGGAGGAGGAGAAGGGATCCTGGCCTACCCCCTGCCACACTTACTTCCTGGAGCGAGGGAGGAGGTGCACAGGCTATGAAGATCATCGGCGGTAAACTCCCGTGTCTCACGGGAGTTCGGCTGCTGGGGGGGGGGGGGCAATCGCGTCATGAACGCGACTGAGTGCACATCATTCGGGAGGCATCTGAAGGTGCCTCGGGATGACTTGCATGGGCCTGATTTAGAAGCCTGGACGTTGCCCGAGGTGCCATTTTTTCGGGGCGATCAGCGGCATCCTACCCTCCCACCCTACCCATTTTGCAAACTCCATTCGAATACAGCTTCCCAAGTAGCGGGGAATCATTCATGTTAATTAGTTATACCACCTGTTACATGGGTAGCATTAGTATTCTATGTCGCAGCTTTGGGGTTAATGTAAGCCAGGGCGGGATACCCGAGCTGGGGCGGCACAGCATTATGATGCCGGAAGTGCCAACTAGAAAACTGTGAGTTAAGTCTGGTTCAGGACGATTGCTGACAGGTCAGCGGGGTGCGAAGGCATCCAGAGGTGCGGCCTCCCTTGCTTGACGTGGCAGAGGGACCGGTTGCACCAAGCCATCTTGCTCGAATGCGGCAGAAGGTCGATTATGGGCAGTGTGATGATACCGCAGGGTCTTCACCCAGCTCGGGCACGTTAAATGTAATTATGTTTTGATTAATAAAGCTGAGGCCTTTTGTTACCCACCATAGGAGTCCCTTGTTCATTAAAGTTGAAAGAGAATCTCGGGATGTCGGGGTGGTAAGAAGTCGAATGGCAAGTGGGGAAGAGAGGGGGAGCGGACCATCCCGGTTGCCAGCATTACTATATATGTCAATGGTCAACTTATATTTGCTGTAACATTTTTCTGTTTTACTGCTTACACAGTGCATGCCAGATTCTTAAGAGTCATTTCAGTAAAATAATGTTGGGTTCTATTTTCAGATTTCTGCCTTTGGCAGAATTCTTTTGAAAACACTGTCCTTCGTTATTTCTTCCTAATTACTGCTTGGGGGTTTCGGGACTCAGAACCTCAATTCCCTGTTCAATTGTTTCATCTTGAAACATTGCTCTTTAGACTATCAGCAATGTTTAAATTGTTAAACTTATCAAAATTACTTGAGAGGTATAAATTTAGTTTCTAATTATGTAGTGATTGATTTAACAAATTTCAGAACTTAGAAAAAACTCCAGCTGAAATATACTGGGTGATTTAAATACAGAGCATAGAATATGATGGAAAATAAAAACCACGCAGCTTATCTAGTCTTTTCATGTTCCATTCCTGCTACAATGCCACACAACTCTCCGACTCTGGCTTCACCTTTATTTCCTCTTAACATGCAGGTAGATTTTAAAAACGTTGCTCGTGTAAAAATGGCCCCATACACGTGTATGTGGGCTGCGCACGAGCTACATAAATTTTAAGAAGTCGCAAATTAAGCATGTACATATCCATGCGCATGTCAAGAACAGGGGGGTAGAGAAGGAAAGGGCATGGGCAGACATTCCTGGGCATGGCCAAAGGTTACGCACATAACTCCGAATTTTAGAAAAACTGATCCTGGCGTGCCTTTGTGTGTTATTCGTGTAACTTTACTCCTAGTCCTGATGAGAAGTAAGTCTGGAGATCTCAAGTTTTAGGGATTTTCAAGACTGCTGAACTACTTGTGGGGGGGGGGTGAAGAGAGAGAGAGATACTATATGACACTATATATATCTACCACTGTGAGAGTGGCACTTTCAACTCAAGCTGGGTTTGCTTCATAAAAACCTTATCCAAACCTTTTTTTTAAACCCAGTTACACTAACTTCTGTAACCACATACTCTGGCAATGAATTCCAGAGTTTAATTATCTGTTGAGTGAAAAATAATTTTCTTCGATTTGTTTTAAATGAACTACTGGCTAAATTCATAGAGTGCCCCTTTGTCCTTCTATTGTCTGAGAGAGTAAATAACCGATTTACATTTACCTGTTCAAGTCCTTCATTCTCCCCTCCCACCCCCCCATGGCCAGAGTGCAAGGGTCTATAGTGCACTAATGTAACACCACACCCCCCCATACCCACCCTGAGTTAAAGTGCCTCTCTTACAGTAGTAGATATTAGGGATGTGAATCGTTTTTTGACGATTTAAAATATCGTCCGATATATTTTAAATCGTCAAAAATAGTTAGGGCCACGATACAATACCAATTCCCCCGATTTATCATTAAAAAAATCGTAAATCGGGGGAAGGGGGAGGGCAGGAAAACCGGCACACTAAAACCCCCTAAAACCCACCCCCGACCCTTTAAATTAAATCCCCCACCCCAAATGCTTTAAATTACCTGGGGATCCAGCGGTGGTCCAGAATGGCGGCGGTCCGGAACGGCCCCCTCAATTGAATCCTGTTGTCTTCAGCGGGCGCCATTTTGCAAAATGGCCGCCGCAAAATGGCGGCGGCCATAGACAAAAACGATTTGATGCAGGAGGTCGTTCCGGACCCCCGCTGGACTTTTTGCAAGTCTTGTGGGGGTCAGGAGGCCCCCCCAAGCTGGCCAAAAGTTCCTGGGAGTCCAGCGGGGTTCAGGAAGCGATTTCTTGCCGCAAATCGTTTTCCGTACGGAAAATGGCGCCGGCCATACGCGTATGAGGGGGCCGTTCCGGACCGCCGCCGTTCTGGACCACCGCTGGATCCCCAGGTAATTTAAAGCATTTGGGGGGGGGGTTCGGGAGGGTGGGGGATTTAATTTAAAGGGTCGGGGGTGGGTTTTAGGGGGTTGGCTCACGATTTTCATGATTTTCACGATAGTTTACACACCCAAACGGCAACAATACGATTCCCTCCCCCTCCCAGCTGAAATCGATCGTTAAGACGATCGAGGACATGATTCACATCTCTAGTAGATATATCCAGTGCCATGTTCTTTCTCTCGCTCCTTCTCTTTCTCTCTTTTAAAATCTCTAGTGCAAATATGTTTGGGACATTTACTCCAGCCACCATAGAAACATAGAGACATAGAAATGACGGCAGAAGAAGATCAAACGGCCCATCCAGTCTGCCCAGCAAGCTTTCACACTTGTTTTTTTCTCATACTTAACTGTTACTCTTTGGCCCTTAGTAACCTTTTGGTTCCAGTTCCCTTCCAATTCCCTTCCACCCCGGCCATTAATGTAGAGAGCAGTGCTGGAGCTGCATCTAAGTGAAGTATATAGCTTGATTGGTTAGGGGTAGTAACTGCCTCCATAAGCTTGCTACTCCCACGCTTATTTGTTTACCCAGCCTGTGCAATTCAGTCATTGTTGGTTATTGTCTGAATATAAATTCTCTTTTCTTCATCCCCCCCCCTGCCGTTGAAGCAGAGAGCTACGCTGAATATGCATTGAAATGAAGTATCAGGCTTAATTGATTCGGGGAAGTAACCGCCGTAACAAGCAAGCTACACTCATCTTATTTGTTTACCCAGACTATGTAATTCATGCTTATTTGTTTACCCAGACTATGTAATTCAGTCCTTGTTGGTTGTTGTCTGAATATAAATCATCTTTTCATTCATTTCCCCCTGCCATTGAAGCAGAGAGCTATGCTGGATAAGCAGAGAGCTACTTGGATATGTATTGAAAGTGAAGTGTCAGGCTTATTTGGTTTGGGGTAGTAACTGCTGTAACAAGCAAGCTACTCCCCACTTTTTTGTGAATGCAAATCCATTTTTTTCCACATTTCCTCTTGCCATTGAAGCATAGAGCAATGTTGGAATTGCATTAACCGCGTGTATGTTTATTGAATAAGGGTATTATCTCCAGGTAGTAGCCGTCATTCCCGTAGCCACCCTCTCTTCATTTACATCCTCTAGACTTTATGGATCCACAATGTTTATCCCTCGCACTTTTGAAGTCCTTCACAGTTTTGGTCTTTACCACTTCCTCTGGAAGGGCGTTCCAGGCATCCACCACCCTCTCCGTAAAGAAGTACTTCCTGACATTGGTTCTGAGTCTTCCTCCCTGGAGCTTCAAATCGTGACCCCTGGTTCTGCTGATTTTTTTCCAACGGAAAAGTTTTGACATTGTCTTTGAATCATTAAAACCCTTCAAGTATCTGAAAGTCTGTATCATATCACCTCTGCTCCTCCTTTCCTCCAGGGTGTACATATTAAGATTCTTCAATCTCTCCTCATAAGTCATTCGAAGAAGACCATCTACCTTTTTGGTCGCCTTTCTCTGGACAGCCTCCATCCTGTCTCGGTCCCTTCGGAGATACGATCTCCAGAACTGAGCACAGTACTCCAGGTGAGGCCTCACCAGGGACCTGTACAAGGGGATAATCACTTCCCTTTTCTTACTCGATATTCCTCTCTCTATGCAGCCCAGCATTCTTCTGGATTTAGCTATCGCCTTGTCACATTGTTTCGACAACTTCAGATCATTAGACACAATCACCCCAAGGTCTCTCTCCTGCTCCATGCCCATCAGCCTTTCACCCCCCCCTCCCCCCCCCCCCCCCCCATCAAATGCAGTTCTTTCGGATTACCTCACCCCATATGCATGACTCTGCACTTCTTGGCATTCAATCTCAGCTGCCATATCTTTGACCACTCTTCCAGCTTCCTTAAATCCCATCTCATTCTCTCCACTCCTTCTGGCGTGTCCACTCTGTTGCAGATCTTAGTGTCATCCACAAAAAGACAAACCTTACCTTCTATCTCGTCCGCTATGTCGCTCACATAGATATTGAACAGGACTGGTCCCAACATGGATCCTTGTGGCACTCCACTTAACACTGCTCTCTCTTCAGAGTAGGTTCCATTTACCATCACACATTGTCTTCTGTCTGTCAACCAGTTTGCAATCCAGGCCACTACCTCGGCACCCACTCCTAAGCTTCTAATTTTATTCACCAGTCTTCTGTGTGGGACCGTATCAAAAGCTTTGCTGAAATCCAAGTAGATGACATCGAGGGCTCTTCCTCAATCCAATTCCCTAGTCACCCAGTCGAAAAAGTCAATCAGGTTTGTCTGACAGGATCTTCCCCTGGTGAATCCATGCTGCCTCTGGTCCAGCAATTCCCCGACTGTAGATAGTTCACTATTCTTTCTTTCAGCAGTGACTCCATTACTTTTCCCACCACCGAGGTGAGGCTAACTGGCCTGTAGTTTCCAAATTCCTCTCTGCTCCCATTCTTGTGAAGCGGAACCACCACTGCTCTTCTCCAATCCCTCAGTACCACTCCCGTGTCTAGGGATCTATTGAACAGGTCACTCAGCGGACCCGCCAGCACATCTCTGAGCTCCCTCAGTATCCTGGGATGAACTTCATCAGGTCCCATGGCTTTGTCCACTTTCAATTTCCCCAGCTCTTCCCATACATTCTCTACTGTAAATGGAGATACATCTACTCCACTCCCCTCCAGTTTCTTGTTAATTAGCAACGGTCCTTCTCCAGGGTCCTCTTTAGTGAACACCGAACTGAAGTATTTGTTTAATATTTCTGCCATTTCTTCATCTCTCTCTACACATTGATCCTTTTCACCTTTTAATTTCCCTATACCATTTTGAACTTTTCTTCGTTCTCTGATGTATCTGAAAAATGTTTTGTCACCTCTCTTTACCCCTTTGGCAATCCTTTCTTCTGCTTGACTTTTTGCCTCCTTCAGTTGTACCAGATATTCTTCCTTGTGGTCCTCCCTTTGGGATCCTTTATATTTCTTGAATGCTGTTCTTTCAGCCTTTATTTTGTCAGCCACCTCCTTTGAGAACCAGATAGGTTTCATATTTCTTTTGCTTTTCTTTACTTTTCTAACATATATATTAGTTGCCTTGGTAATTGCTCTTTTTAGTTTTGTCCACTATTGTTCTACATCTCTCTTGTTCTCCCAGCCTTCTAGTTCTTCCTCCAGGTACTTCCCCATTTCATCAAAGACTGAGTTTTTGAACTGCTAAACTCGGGTCGTCGTGCTTCTTCTCTATATCCTTTGTGTGATATGAAACCATACCGTTTGATGATCACTGGTGCTGAGGTGGGCTCTCACCTGGACATCAGAGACATTATCTCCATTAGTGAGCACTAAATCAAGTATAGCTCCCTCTCTCGTGGGTTCCATTACCATTTGTTTGAACAGAGCCCCTTGCAGGGCATCCACTATTTCTCTACTATTGTTAGATTCTGCAGAAGGGATTATCCAGTCTACATCCGGTAGATTAAATTCTCCAACGATCACCACTTCTCCCTTCTTTCCCAACTTTTGGATGTCTTCAACCAGATCTCTGTCATGCTCTTCCTTTTGATTTGGATGTCTGTAAACCACTCCAATAAAAATGGATGTCCCCTCATCTTTTTTTAGGTCGACCCATAGTGCCTCTTCATTGCCCCATCTTCCTTGCAGCTCAGATGCTTGGATATTGTTTCTGATGTAAAGAGCCACTCCTTCCCCTTTCCTATCCTTTCTGTCCTTCCTTATCAAGTTATAGCCCGGTATTGCTGTATCCCAATCATGAGATTCCGTGAACCATGTCTCCATGACAGCAACTACGTTCAAGTCTGCCTCCACCATTAGGGCTTGCAGATCTGGGATTTTATTGCCCAAACTATGAGCATTTGTGCTCATAGTTTTCTAGATTCCCTCTTTTAGGTTACTGTTTTTCCTGGACTCCTTTTGTGCCTTTTGTTGAGTTTTGTTATCCACCACCCTTTCCCATTGCATTTGTGCAAGGGGAAAGATTTGTGCCTCTGATTTCAGAGTCATCCATCACAGTGAGCTTTTTCCTTTGATTTCTGATCTGGACTTTCTGCATGCATTGGGTTTCCTCTTTCTCTCCAGATAACACTTCAATGTTTTTCACAAGAACGTCTTCAGTATTTAATACAGAGAAGGCAATTTTTACTCGTTGCACTTGATACAGTGTGTGTCTCTGCATCACAGGTCTAATTCTACCAGAGCCGACTGTAATCCTGTTGTTTTTTTAGTTCCTTAATGCCCTGTGTGAGTGTGTGTGTGTGTGGGGGGGGGGGGGGGGGGGTGTAGGCTTGTGGGCTGCATAGCTGTCAATAATGGGTGTTTGTGGGTCACAGGTCTTATCCTACCTGATCCCACTGTAAATCTCTTTTAATTTGACTTTTGGTTTTTCTGTGGTAATGGGGAATTAATTCCTGAATATTGTAAAGTGGGTGAGACTTCCTTTATTGAAGTTAATTCAGCTTTAACTTCAGGCAGCTCCTTTTCCAAGGTAGAGAGTTCTGAACAAATGGGGCATGCCTTAAGTTTCCATATGATTACCCTCCATATAAAGGCTCCACAACAGTTGTTTTGGATAGTCCTCATTTTGGTAAATGTTCTGGATAACACTTAAGGAATTACCAAATTACCAGCTTATATTGTTGACAATTATGTATTCATGCAGTTTATATCAGAAACCCAACCCCAGGGGTGGGAGGGAGTTAAACAGTTACCCTTGGTCAAGGTTGTTCACAAGACCCTGTATCTGCTATTGAGTTTGAAAAGACTCTCATCCACATTGCCTTACTAAGTTAAACTCTTTACTTAGCTGGACACAAGAAACTTCAGTATTTCATGTATTCTGGCTGAGCACAGCCCTCAATGATCTAATTGCCCCCTGCTGGTTCTGTGAGTCTGCTGCCCAAGCTGGTTTGAGCAAGGCTGTTTCTGGAATGCTTTCAGTTTTACTCTAAATTTAACTCCACATCAATTTTATGCCCCAATCTTAATATCTAGACAAACTGATTTTTAATGACAGCTATATGCAGTTAAAGATAGAGGTTAAAGTGTAGGGAGTGATTATAGTGACAGGAGTATCTCAAGAGAGTTTTTTTTTTGGTTTTTTTTGGTTATTTTGTCTTGAAACAACGTACCCACAGCAAATTGATAAACAGTATACCCACAGCAAATTAATATACAATGTCAATAACTAGAAACAGAGAGAGAGAAAAAAAATTTGAAAGTACAGACAGTAATATATTCTATCACAAAAGTACTCTGAAATAAGTAGGACTTAATAAGAAATATCTTATCTGTTTAGCTGGATACTTGAGCAGAGTTTCTGCTCAAGCATCTTTTAATATGTGTGGAAGGTGTATTTTAAATGATGTATGCACACAATAGAACCCAGTCATCAATAATTCAAAAAAAGACTGAAGACTTTTCTCTTCCAACAAGCTTTCCCAGACGCTTAATCTTACTGTGACGGACAGACTTCCTAATTACTAGGTATCCCTTAATTATGGACACTGTATCAAATACTACTATTAAGAATCTGCAACTGGACAATTATCTCGGAGCTCAAAAATTCACTTTATTTCATATATTTATTTGGCTTTGCTTACGTTAAATAGTTATACTTCTTATATATAAAATATTATATTTCTTTATTTATTTCCAGTTAAACTATTATCACTTTATTTAGTATTATGTTAAATTGTCAACCAGTTATACTGTTCCATATGTTCTACGGTTCCATGTAAAGCTCCGCTCTCTGTTGAGCAGTTCTTCATTTTATGTAAACCGGAGTGATTTGCAGTCCCTACAAGAACTTCGGTATATAAAAATTAAAAATAAATAAATAAATATAATAAAATATAAAATTGCAGCATATCTCTGCATGCATGCTGATGAAAGCAGGCATGTTCATTTTAAAATTAGCCAATAAGATTCCTCTGAATTTATCTTATGTATTCTTTAAATCTTTTGTTTTCTTGTGTTGAAATAAAATGCAACTCAGTTTCCCAGACTATCTCAGGAAAAGCAACTTGATCTCAGGCCATTCCTGTTGTAGTCTTGCTCAAAATACATTTTCAGCTTCTTTACTGTATTCATGAATCTCACTTTCCCTTTTAGGATATGCAGAGTTGCTCTCCTGGTATTACCAACATCTGGAATATAGTAGAAGAAGCCCATTGAGTATAGCCCCACAATTATATCAGCTCAAGCTAAGGGAAAACAGCCAAAAATAAATGCTGACACATCAGTCACCCCATTGCCTCATTTAAAAAATGCACAAAAGTAGTGATTCCATTGGAATCAATAGGGAAAAAGGAAGAATACCAGAAAAAAAAAAAGGAAATTTTCATTCTTGGAAGAAAAAAATATTATGGTTAAAAGGAACTGATATCATATTGGAATTTGTGAAGTGCAATGTGTTTTCAGAATTCCAACAAATAAAAATTAAACAATTTTGCCCCTTTGCATACTTTTCTTTGTCTTCATTGCAAACTTGCACATCAAGGAGGTAAAATCCCTTTACAAATACATCGGCTGTTTACTGTTCTAAAATTCTGTTTCCACTCCAGTTTTCCTATGATGGAATGCCTTGACAATTCAGAACTGATTGTACAGAGCCAGAAATGCTGAGAGAGTAGGAAAAGACATACTTTTCTATCTTAAAAAACACAGCCATACTTAGCCTTCAACATTGTATAACCTGAAATATACAACACAGAAGAAGCATACTGGGGACTATGCAATTAAAGTCATGCTAAAAAAGTTTGAATGTTGTCTAACTCAGTGACATTGTAATGTGCACATTAAAATATGACTTTTAACCAGCTATGCAACAAATGTTGTCAAGTGTAGGCTTGGTATTAATATGGATGCTATGGCAAAAAAAAGTATAACATTTATGCTTGCTGCTGGAAATCCCATGTTCTCTTCAACATGAAGACATACAAGAGCTTTAGTGTAAATACTTCTTCTACCCAAAATCCATACAAATATTGTGCCTAACCTCCTCCTACTGCATACCCCTATCTCCTCCAAGAAGAAAGGCTACCTCCCTCCACAAGAATGGTACAGTCCCTTCTGGGCCAACCCTCCACCCTATCTCTCCCTGCAAGAATGACATACCCTCCTCTAGGGCACTCCTTGAATGATTTCCCATATAAGAATGGTACAAACAAGACCTCCTGACCCTACCCATGGAGCTTGTCCAAGAGGGCTCATGATGCATTTTTGTTGGTGGATTGGGAGGGGAGTTACCTCACAGAGGGTTGTGTCATTTTTCTGAGCAAACCTGTAGCTTGTATTCTAAAGATATTTTGTGGGGAATTGGGAGTTTATATGGAGCGCTCATGAGGTGGCGTCAGCATGATCTTTACTGAGCTTGGGGGGGTGGGGTGGGGGGGAGATTTTCCCTCTGATAATAATTAGCTCTTTCATTTCAGGTCGATTATTAACACTGAGGCACTTCATGGCAGCAAGTCCACTTAAAATTTAATACCTGGTCTGAGGCATCTAATAACTTTTTGTTGGGCCCACAAAAAATTGCAGATGGAAGTGAACATACTACACAATTTACTGTGAGCCTGATAAAGCATCATTTTATCCTTTTTATCACTAACTCCTGACACCATGCATTCCATCTTGCTGTACTCTATGCCATTGGTCAGCCCCTGTCACATGGAAGGAGCACAAGATGGTGCCGGCCGTCCATTGCTCCTACCATGTGACAGGGGCCGACCAATGGCACCAGAAGCCCCTGTGACATAGTAAGGGCAAAGGCTATCGGCACCATTTTGAATACCGGCAGCCGAGGGCGTGTTTGCATGAGATGGCTCCCTGACCCCCGCTGGAACACCAGGGAGTTTTGGTAAGTCTTAGGGGGGTCAGGAGGTTTGTTTAAATTTGCTCCTTTAGACGGCCGAATAATTTGGCGAAGATCCATTGTATTCGTGGGGAATCGCGATACATTTCGCTTCCCCACGAATACAACGAATATGGCCCTATACGTTGCGGATTACCAATACGTTGGAAACGAATGCACACCCCTAGTGGCCAAACAATATGGCAAAAGAGAGACTACATTCCTAACATAGATAAGGACCAATTCACATAGGGGTAGATTTTATAAAAGTACGCCCGCGCATACTTTTGTTCGCGCACCAGGCGCAAACAAATGTACGCTGGATTTTAATAGATACGCACATAGCCATGCGCATCCTTTCAAATCCAGGGTCGGCATTTGTAAGACTGCCCAAAATTGGCAGCCTGCGCTCGCTGAGCCACGCAGCCTGCCTCCGTTCCCTCCAAGACTGCTCCGAAATCGGAGCGGCCTCGGAGGGAACTTTCATTCCACCCCCCGCACCTTCCTCTCCTTTCCCCTACCTAACCAACCCCCCAGCCCTATCTAAACCCCCTCAACTTTGTTTTAAAAGTTACGCAGGCTGGCTCCCGGACCCCCCGCTGGACTACCAGGGAGTTTTGGTAAGTCTTGGGGGGGTCAGGAGGGTGGGGGGTTTGTTTAAATTTGCTCCTTTAGACGGCTGGCGCATGATTCCCCAGCCCAGGAGCTGTTCGGAGGCCTCGGCCATGCCCCCAAAATGCCCCTGGGCCGGAACCACGCCCATGGCCCCGCCCCTGAATGACGCGCCACCACGACATGCCCCTGACACGCCCCCCAGGAAAGCCCCGGGACTTATGCGCGTCCTGGGGCTTGCACGCGCTGCCGAGCCTATGCAAGATAGGCTCAGCACATGCAGGGGGGGTTTGGGGTAGGTTTTCGGAGGTTATGCCCGCAACCTATGCGCATAAACCTTTGAAAATCTACCCCATAATTGTCATACAAAAAGAGTTTTAACATGCAGGCACTGAGGGCCAGATTCACTAAGGCATTTCTCCCCTGGCTAATTTTTTAAAGATTGCATATACGCCCATAAACATATGAACAGAGATTCAATGCAACTTATATCATGCAATTTGTATGCCATGTATTATTTAAAATATCCCACTGCACCTACATATGCATGTGATCTTAGGAAGTGGCTTGAGTAAATGTCTCGCATGTATTACCACCAGGGCTTTTACATGCAAATGTTCACACAAGGGGAAAAACATTTTTTTCATGTACTAACAGGGAGGAAGAGGGAAGAGAGAAGGAGAGAGAGAGAGAGAGAATATGACACTATATATATATCTACCACTGCAAGAGGGGCACTTTTAACTCAGGATAGAACATAAGAACTAGGGATGTGAATCGTTTTAGGACGATTAAAATTATCGTCCGATAATTTTAATATCGTCTTAAACCGTTATGGAACACAATACAATACAGATTCTAACGATTTATCGTTATAAATCGTTAGAATCGTGAGCCGGCACACTAAAACCCCCTAAAACCCACCCCCAACCCTTTAAATTAAATCCCCCCCCCCCCCGAACCCCCCCCCCCCCCAATAACTTAAATAACCTGCGGGTCCAGCGGCGGTCCGGAACGGCAGCGGTCCGGAACGGGCTCCTGCTCCTGAATCTTGTCGTCTTCAGCCGGCGCCATTTTCCAAAATGGCGCCGAAAAAATGGCGGCGGCCATAGACGAAAAAGATTGGACGGCAGGAGGTCCTTCCGGACCCCCGCTGGACTTTTGGCAAGTCTCGTGGGGGTCAGGAGGCCCCCCACAAGCTGGCCAAAAGTTCCTGGAGGTCCAGCGGGGGTCAGGGAGCGATTTCCCGCCGCGAATCGTTTTCGTACGGAAAATGGCGCCGGCCATACGCGTATGGCCGGTGCCATTTTCCGTACGGAAAATGGCGCCGGCAGGAGATCGACTGCAGGAGGTCGTTCAGCGAGGGTTCCGGCGCCTCGCTGAACGACCTCCTGCAGTCGATCTCCTGCCGGCGCCATTTTCCATACGGAAAATGGCGCTGGCCATACGCGTATGGCCGGCACCATTTTCCGTACGAAAACGATTCGCTGCGGGAAATCGCTCCCTGACCCCCGCTGGACCTCCAGGAACTTTTGGCCAGCTTGTGGGGGGCCTCCTGACCCCCACGAGACTTGCCAAAAGTCCAGCGGGGGTCCGGAAGGACCTCCTGCCGTCCAATCTTTTTCGTCTATGGCCGCCGCCATTTTTCGGCGCCATTTTGGAAAATGGCGCCGGCTGAAGACGACAAGATTCAGGAGCAGGAGCCCGTTCCGGACCGCTGCCGTTCCGGACCGCCGCTGGACCCGCAGGTTATTTACGTTATTTGGGGGGGGGGGTTCGGGGGGGTGGGGGCTTTAATTTAAAGGGTCGGGGGTGGGTTTTAGGGGGTTTTAATGTGCCGGTTTTTCGATTTTTCGATTTTTAACGATTTTTAACGATTTTTCACGATATTTTACCCCCCCAAACGGCAACAATACGATTCCCTCCCCCTCCCAGCCGAAATCGATCGTTAAGACGATCGAGGACACGATTCACATCCCTAATAAGAACATAAGAAATTGCCATGCTGGGTCAGACCAAAGGTCCATCAAGCCCAGTATCCTGTTTCCAACAGAGGCCAAACCAGGCCACAAGAACCTGGCAATTACCCAAACACTAAGAAGATCCCATGCTACTGATGCAATTATTAGCAGTGGCTATTCCCTAAGTAAACTTGATTAATAGCAGGTTTGGGTGTGCAGGGTTACATTGGTGCACTACAGACTCTTGCACCCTGGCTATAGGGGAGGGAATGAAGGACTTGAACAGGTAAACGTAAATTGGTTATTTACTCTCTCTGACAATAGAAGGACTGGGGGCATTCCATGAAGACAGTAAGTAGCTCATTGAAAACAAATCGGAGAAAATTCTTTTTCACTCAACACATAATTAAGTTCTGGAATTCATTGCCAGCGGATGTGGTTATGGCAATTAGTGTAACTGAGTTTAAAAAAGGTTTGGATAAGGTTCTTATGATTCAAACCCACCCTGAGCTGAAAGTGCCACTCTTACATATTGTCTCTCCTATGGAGGTACAGGAGACTTGAAAACCCCTAAAACTTGAGATCTCCAGACTTGCTCCTCATCAGGACTAGCAGTAAAGTTAAATGGGTAACACACCATGTGAGCCATGGCCATCTTTTCAAAAATTCAGAGTTATATACATAACTCCTGGCCACGCCCCTTCCTTTTCCACCCCCTTGTTCTTGATGCGTGCTTGGGTATGTATGCATGAGTATATGCTTTGTGACTTCTTAAAATTTGCGTTGCTCATGTACAGCCCACATACAAGTGTATGGGGCTGTTATTGTGCTAGTAACACTATTAAAATCTACCTCTAAGGCATTTCTCCCAATCTGTGTCTATGGGAAAATGCCTTGATGAATCAGGCAATGAGTTTGTTAGTATGCATACTGAAATCACATTTAATATGTCATTCACTAAGGTAATTATATTCAAAATGTGTGCTTGCTAAAAATGTAGTCCTCAATTTTACTCCATTAACATTGCAAATTAAAAGCAAACTAGAGAACTATAGTGATTGAGTGGTAATAATTCATATATACGAAGATGATCTAGCACCTTGACACTGTTTTGTAAATATGCAGTGCTGTTTTCCTCTCAGTTATTCCCCTCTGAGTAAAGTCATATACTGTACACATGTTCTGGCCATTAGTGATACCTGGACAGAATGGATAGAAATTAGATCTAATTATGGAGACAGAGAAACAGGTGATAGATAAGGAGAATGTGCAGTGTCCTGGGCTTCTTGTTTCCTCTACTGTTTTATTTCCTACTGTTTGATCTTTGCCTTTTAATTTTGTGAGGGTTAGTGTTTGTCTGTTTCAAATGTTCTAAAATCTGCTTCATGTTTTTGAAGGGGTTTATAAACAGGTGGATAAATGTGAAACAGTAGATGTAGTATATTTGGATTTTCAGAAGGCGTTTGACAAAGTCCCTCATGAAAGACTTGTAAGAAAACTAAAAAAGTCATGGGATAGGAGGTGATGTCCTTTCGTGGATTACAAACTGGTTAAAAGACAGAAAACAGAGAGTAGGATTAAATGGTCAATTTTCTCAGTGGAAAAGGGTAAACAGTGGAATGGCTCAGGGATCTCTACATGGACTGGTGCTTTTCAATATATTTATAAATAATCTGGAAAGGAATACGAGTGACATTGTCAAATTTGCAGACGATAAAAAATTATTCAGAGTAGTTAAACCACAAGCGGATTGTGATACATTGCAGAAGGACCTTGTGAAACTAGAAGATTGGGAATCCAAATGGCAGATGAAATTTAATGTGGACAAGTGCAAGGTGTTGCATTTAGAGAAAAATAGCCCATGCAGTAGTTACACAATGCTAGGTTCCGTATTAGGAGCTACCACCCAGGAAAAAGATCTAGGCATCATAATGGATAACACATTGAAATCATTGGCTCAGTGTGCTGCAGCAGTCAAAAAAGCAAACAGAATGTAAGGAATTAGTAGGTAGGGAATAGTGAATAAAATGGAAAATGACATAATGCCTTTGTATCGCTCCATGCTTAGACCGGACCTTGAGTATTGTGTACTGTTCTGGTCACCGCATCTCAAAAAAGATATAGTTGCACTGGAGAAAGTATAAAAAAGTGTGACCAAAATGATAAAGGGGATGGAACATCTCCCCTATGAGGAAAGGCTAAAGAGGTTAGGGCTGTTCAGCTTGGAAAAGAGACAGCTGAGGGAAATATGATAGAGGTCTTTAAAATCTCAAGAGGTCTTGAACGAGTAGATGTGAATCAGTTATTCATACTTTTGGATAATAGAAAGACTAGGGGCACTACATGAAGTTAGCAAGTAGCACATTTAAGACTAATCAGAGAAAATTCTTGTTCACTCAATGTACAATTAAGCTCTGGAATTTGTTGCCAGAGGATCTGGTTAGTGCAGTTATTGTAGCTGGGTTTAAAAAAGGATTGGATAGGTTCTTAGAGGAGAAGTCCATTAACTACTATTAATCAAGTTGACTTAGGGAATGGCCTCTGATATTATTGGCATCAGTAGCATGGATCTTCTTAATGTTTGGTTACTTGCCAGGTTCTTGTAGCCTGGTTTGACCTCTGTTGGAAACAGGATGCTGGGCTTGATGGACCCTTGGTCTGATCCAGCATGGCAATTTCTTATGTTCTTATGTTCTTCAGTTTGTGAATGGTTAGGATAATGAGTGGTGTAGTGAGGGAGGAGAAGGAAGGAGCACAAATGTACAGGTCTTAAAGAAGAGTAAGGAAGTGGAGTTTGTGCTGGAGAGAGAAGCAGTGGTAGAGGGAAGATTGCGGAGGAATGTAATTAGGTCATGGAAGAAAGGGAGAGAGAAGACAATCTAATAATAAGGCTCAGGAACCACAGGTAAGAGTGGAGCAAGAGAGAACTGAATGGGACAGAGGTAATAGAAGAAGGGCATGGGGAGAGATGTCAAGGAATCAGGGAGGCTCAACAGTATTAATCAGCAAATCTGGGGCAGGAGGAAGAACTGAAGAAAGCAGGTCTAAATGCCAGTGCTGGTGAGACAAGTACAGTTCAACTAGAGTGCAGAAGAGAAAAAAAAAGTTGGATTGCATGCTAGATGACTACAGTTTTCAGTTCAGTAAGTATTCAGCCTGGAAACCCTAGGCTGAGGAGTGCATCTAGAAAGTGATAGCAGCAGAATTCAGCAGCTTAAAATGGTACAGAGGTTGGTCGAGCAATTCAAACATTATTAACAGGAGTGCAAGTGAGGGATTGGATAGTACAACAGAACTTAATAAGAATAAACTAGATTGGTAGGTAACAGTTTGAAAAATAGTACAATGTCTGGGACTGCATCTAACTCTCAAAATGAGTTGATTATTAGCCTTTTATAGTCAAATACCTCCAAGGTTTCCATGTACAAGAGGTGGAGTCCAGAATGAGTGGTCATGGGATGAGGATGAAAGAGGGTAGACTTAAGAGTAATCTAAGGAAATATTCCTTTACAGAGAGAGTAGAGGATGTTTGGAACTACCTCTTTGTTGAGTTGGTAGAGACAATAAAATAATTTGAATTCAAGAAGCCATGGTTAAACACAAGGATCTCTGAGAGCGTGCAGGGTTTTTAAGATTGAATTAGTTGGTGTGGATGGGCCTGTGTGGTCATTTTCTGCTTTCATATTTCTCTGTGTGTGATGTAGGCAGCTAGCCCAGGTTCCCCTCCAAAGGGGAACATATGACCGGGCAGACAGGCACAAACACCAGTAGCAAAGGAACTCGTTGCCAAGTCAATTAGTGCAAGCCCAAGGTGGTGCTTATGAATCCTGGCTGGTGATGTCATCAATAGGAGACGCCCCTGAGGTTCCCTCCATAGCATCCTTAAAGGTAGACTCAGTGACGCGTGCGTGCTCCTAGGAAGGCCCAGAAGAGGCATGGAAGTTGGCGGCATCCCAGCCATGAGAAATCCTGGGAGATAGGCGGCATGTGTCGGGAATGGCTAGCCACAGCCACGAGTTCTCCCAGAGAGGAGCGCAGGGCCGCACATGACGTGAGTTGTGTCAACCGCGGGCGGCCGCAGCTGACGGTCATTTTATTTATGTATTTATTTATTTATTTATTTAACATTTTTCTATACCGAACTTCATGACAAGCTTCATATCAGGCTGGTTTACATCAAACTTAGGGATTAACTGAACATAACCATATAACAGGAAGGCCGAAGCGCAGGTACAAATAACAGGGAGAATGAACTTGGGGGCTAGAGTAGCCAGGAAATAAAGGACAGAAAAAACTGGAGAATGAGAACGTATGAAAATACAGTGGCTGGGTCGGTCATTTAGTCTATTGGGCTAAATGAAAGAACTGTTGCAATGTTAGGCTTAAGAGAAGGCTTGGATGAAAAGCCAAGTCTTGAGTTTTTTTCGGAAGGTAATCAGGCAGGGTTCTAGTCTTAGATCAGTCAGCAGGTTGTTGCAGATGATGGGGCCAGCTGTGGAGAATGCCCGTTCTTTCGTGGAGGTTAGACGGGAGGATTTAGTTGGGGGGACTTGAAGGGTTCCTTTGTGTGCCGCTCTGATGGGTCTTGCAGATGTGTATAGTTTGAGAGGGAACTGAAGGTCTAGAGGTAGTTGGTTGTGTATGGATTTGTGGATAATGGTGAGTGCTTTGTGCAGAATTCTATATTTAATAGGTAGCCAGTGTAGGTTTTTAAGTATAGGAGTGATATGAGTTCTCCGGTTGGTGTTAGTTAATATCCTGGCTGCTGAGTTCTGGAGCATCTGTAGTGGTCTAGTGGCAGAGATCAGGAGTCCTAAGAGGAGAGTGTTACAGTAGTCAGTTTTGGAGAATATTGTTGACTGAAGGACAGTTCTGAAGTCCTGGAGATGGAGGAGGGGTTTGAGTCTTTTCATAACTTGGAGCTTGAAGAAACAATCCTTCGTAATATTGTTGATTGATTTTTTTAGGTTCAACTGGTTATCAATGGGGACTCCTAAATCTCTAACTTGAGTGGTCTGAGGAATAGAGGTTGTCTGATCATGGCTGGTAGAATGGTCGGTGGAGATGTGAAGGATTTCTGTTTTGGCTGCATTGAGGACTAGGTTCAGGCTGGTGAGTAAGTGGTTGATGGACTTAAGGCATTTCTCCCAGAAGGAGAGCGTTATTGGAAGGGATTCTTTTATTGGGATCAGGATCTGAACGTCGTCGGCATATAAGTAGTGAATTAGGTTAAGGTTTGTGAGCAGCTGGTAAAGAGGCAGTAGGTAGATATTGAAGAGGGTGGGGGATAGAGAGGAGCCTTTGGGAACACCTAGAGTAGATTTGAAGTTAGGAGATTCTTTATTATTGATAGTGATCTTGGAGCTTCTATTATTGAGGAATGAGCTGAACCATTGGAAGGCATATCCAGATAATCCAATGTCTGAGAGACGATTGAGGGGGATGCTATGGTTCACGGTGTCAAACGCCGTGGAGATGTCTAAGAGAACTAGCAGGAATGAAGTCCCTTTATCTAGGCCCATGAGGATGTGGTCTGTTAGCGAGATGAGGAGGGTTTCAGTACTGGAAGACTTGCGGAAGCTGGTCATAACAAGAAGATTTTCATTAAGAATTTTGGCCTAGTTTTATCAAAATGCTATAAATATAGCATGGTTAGGCTAATTTCCTTAACTCAGTTTGGGGGTGGAGTAGGTTTGGGGTGGTGGTTTTACATACAGTCAGAGGTATGAACAACAAATCACTGAAGATTTTCTGTCATTTGAATCAATGACAGGTACAAGAGCAGTTGATTTGTACAATGCACTCTCTAACTGGCTTCAAATAAGCTAGGTAGAGAGTGCATCAAGCTAGCTGGAGAGTACATTGCATGTACAATCTCATTCCCATACAGCTACATTTTAGCTGGGTAATGACACTTTAAAAAATGATCACTAGGTAAATAAGACCCTAAATGTGTACTTCATGTATTGGGAACTAAAAAGGAACATTTTAATCTCCATGTAGTGCTTCTCTTTGAAAATCCTACAATCTACAAGTGCCAAAGAGAGATTATACCCTATATACTTTGTAGGTAAAAAGTAGGTGGGATTAAGCAGGTGCAGCAATGGTTTAAGCATACCTCTTTTTCTTTTCTAGATATAAGGGAACTACAAAGTCTGCCCATGACTAGCAGTATTCATCCCTTGTTGGAATAGCAATTGTGATCTCAAAAGGTCACCCTGCCAGCAGTATGAGTCAGGTTTCTATCCAAACCATGCCCTTATGAGTGATGTCAGTGAATGTAGGTGTATTAGTGTAGTGTACCCCATTGGGAGGGGTTTGAGATCTAACAGAACTCCTATGTCATTGTTACACAGGGGAACTTCAGAATCAACTTTAGCACAGGGCTGAGGGAGCAGATGTCTCAATGTGTGGAGAACACTAGGTTCATCTATTCCTCCATAAGGACAGGGCCTGAAGTATTGCTAACCTTTTGGGCAAGGAGAAGCTGAAAGAAGAAAGAGGTTTCAGAGCCCAGGAAGGGTGGAGTACTGGGTTTCCAGACTCATTGAAGGAAGTGTTCCTTAGAGAGTTTCAGAGTCTGAGGCATCCCTTAAGTATTTCACAGAATGTGCTTTTGAATGATCAAGCAATTCAGCCAGAAGTTTACAAAGAAAGAGCAGAGAAAAGATTTGAAAAGATCTGCAATACCCAGAAAGTACTGAGAGGGCTCATGGTAGAAGGGTAGCTTAACTTTATGGGAAGGAGTGTGTGAAGGAGATGGACATTTGTGGTTATGGGCTCTGTGCACTATCCTGTACTGTACTGTTGGACATGAAAGGACTTTCTCCCCACCTCGTCCCATTGTGGGAATCCTGAGAGATCATGGGGGACTTACGTAGTCTGAAACCTTCCCATGTGCCTCCATGTCCAAAAGATGATTGGGGTGGAGGCTATATAGGGTTTTATCCCCCACAGAAATTCATTCGAAAGTTGCCTCCAAAGTAATCTGCCCAAAGTCACAATGAATATCAAATGCAGAAGCAGGATTTGAACCCATCTTTCTTATTCCCAGCCCCTTTCTCTCACTCCTAATTCTCCAGCTCTCTTTATATAAAATAAGCTATTCTACCCATCTTTTGAGCTTAATGCTGGCAGGAGTATATAAACACTTTACACTACCCATTTATCCTGAAGTCATAATTATTGCTTATTCAGCTGAAAATTGGCAACATCTAGGGGCCAATTTTCTAAAGTGTGATAAGACATTTATCATGCAGTTAATGGCTCATTCTCCATAATAACCATTTACTGCACCTGTCAGGATGCAGCAAATGGAGCTATCATTGCCTCAATATGGATTATCACGGTCACCTATGCAAATGTGATGCTAAGCATTTCCTTTGTAAGAGGATAGAGAGGCCTGTCACCCATTTTCCCAGGCATTCTCTCGCTGAATGCGGGCCAGCTTGTTTCTGGCTTCCTGCTGCAAGCTGCTGAAGCCAGAGAAGGAGTACAACGTGCAAGGTAGGACTGATTGAAACAGGTGCTTGAACTCTCCTTATTAAGGAGGGTCTCCAGCAGCTTTAATAGCTTCCCTAAAGGCCTAGAAAGGACAATGATTGCAGAGCCCACAGACAGGCTGCTGAATCTCTGTTCCCAGAGCCGAAATGGGATATTAAGAGTAACTTTTTTTTTACTTTTATTTTTTATGTTCTAAAATTGATATGAAGCTGGTACTTCAGTTCCTAGTTTCTGCTGTTTGAAAAGTTGTTTTCTGTTGCTGTATTAAAACTGTCCAAATACATTTTGCTTGAATTATTTGTTGATGAACAATGTCTGCACTGTGTTGTTCTCATCGCATACACATTGTTTTCTTTTTTTTGTGGGGGTGGGGTGGGGGGTCAGGTTTTCTTCTGTTTATTTAGTTTATTTTCATTTTTTGAAAAAAATTGAAAAAAAAGCAAAATGCTGGTTCACAGCAAAAAAGAATAAAAGAAAAAAAAACAAAAACTTCCCAGTCCTTCCCTGATCCTCCTGCCTCACTGCTTCAACCTCTCTGCCTTCTCATCCCAGATTCCTTTACACTTTTCTGAAACTTTCCTCACATGGGAGGAAGCAGCCGAAGTTGCTCCTTCCCCATCAATGCTGCAATTATAAATATCACCAGCAGATCAAAGTTGGTGCCATTGATAACTCCTGCCATTTATAAAAGCACCAGATTCAGTCTGCCAGAGCCATTTAAAAAATGCAGCATCGATGGGGCAGAAGCTGAGATAGCCACATTGCAGGGAAAATAATGACAATTATTAAACACCAGTCCCAGATCTTTCTTCAACTGGAGATGTAAGACGTTTTAAAGTCTGCTAGCAGACTACATTCCTTTATTTTATTTGACATCATTTTATGAAAGAAATAAGATTAGTTGCTATAATTTACTTTTTTTTTTTTGCTTGGGGCTTTTATGGTGCTAAATGTGTTTGTCTATGGAAAAACATGATTAGTACATAGGGCCCTATTTATGACTTTCCATTGAATCTATTCTGTTACTTTAACATCCTGCTCACAATTCTAACACAGTCAGTGTTACACTGATGCTAATTGTCTCTAGTCCAAATTGGAAAGGTAATGGGGCATAGGCAATGGGAAATATACCCTGCTATAACCTTTTAGTAGTTCCTTGTCTCACAGGGTTGGATATAGAGGCAGGGTAAAACAAGAAGTTTGCCTGAGTTCCAGAAGAAAAAAAAAATTGGCAAGCAGAAGCAACTAGGCATGCAGGATCAGAATCCAGGAAAGCTGAGCACCAGAAGTAGAACTTACTGAAGAAAGTCCCAGGATTCTGAAGTGCTGGTGATAAGTCATTTTTATCCAATGAATTTAAAAGCTGTAGTTAATCAAAATATATCCCCTGCTAGACCAGTGATGGTCCCTCTTGAGCAGCTCTAGCAAAAAGGCTTATGAGGATACGTTGTTTAACAGGATTTCAGGTTCCCTAAGAGTCCTGTGACTCTGCTAGTGGGCTTCCTGAATTCTGATCTTTGGGGCTGCTGATTTGAGACCCATCAATCCTGATAGTACTCCTCTTTTTTCTAGGGGATGCATTTGGGACCCTTGGACCTGAAATTTCTGGGTATGTCTGGTGAAACTGGTGAACAAATCCCTTTTGCATTTATTCTGAGCTCTTTCCCATGTAGTTTTCTGGGATGTACCCTTACTGAATGACCAGTTAGTGGAGAGTCTTTGCATTCAGTTTGACTCCAAAATATGTTTTATAAGGAACCTATATTGATGTTTAGTCATCACTGTTAAGGGAGGAGGCCTGTGGTAACCTAGAAATAGTTTACTCCTAGAGCAGGGATGCCTCTTGGTCTATATATCACAGGTTGACACCCAATCATATCCCCAGTCTTGAATTAAAGGTGGGAGAAGCATTCCCCACAAGAAATCCACCTGAATCTTTTGGATGATCCTAGCTATTTCCAGGTCTTATCTTGAGCTTGAGTATTTTTCAGGTAATTAGCTCAATGAAGTTCTGCAAAATCTTTAGGTTGTGATCTCCTGGTCATGTGGAAGTATGGGCAGAATCCACAAATCACAAAAAATGGGGTCTTCTGGATGGATGATTGCATGGTATTATTGTAGACAAATTCTGCTGTGTGATATAATTTAAACTAATTGTCTTGATATAAACTACGGAAGAATTGGATATACTCTCTCAGTCTGGAAATGAGTCTGTGAGTGACATGTTGATGCCGGATTTGACTGTTCCTCCAGGCGCCTCATTAGGTCTTGCTAGAATCAAGAGACAAATTATAATCCAAGATCTAAAATGTTCTCTGAGACTACCCGTATATTTCCCCCTACCTCATTTATAAAGAGTCAGGACATTGTGTTGAATGGAGTATAGGTTGGAATCTGGAACTATGATTCATCATTTGCAATTATCCAGGGGTTTTTCTCTTGTTTCATATCCCCTCTCAACTCCTTTAAGCCAGATATTGCAGATACAGCATTAGAACATAAGAATTTGCTCCTAGTCTTTGTATTTTTTGAAAGAGAAAATAATTGATTTACATGTACCTGTTCATTTCACTCACAATTTCATTTCTTCTCTTCAGCTGGGGACCATGTACAAGGTCTCCTTCCAATACTCTGCAATCATACACGATCATTTATCAAATCATGTTATGGCATTTTCACATGCATTAAGCACCATAATGCATTGTGCAATGCAAATTTTTGAAAGGTGAGGGATTGGGGAGGAGTCAGGGGGGGTGGGAATTCTGTAAAAGTGGGCTGACTTCACAATGTGCGAAGCCATAACACACAATATTTCACAGTTTTAATGTAAAAAATAACTACACCTGTTTCAATTGTGTTAAGCTGTATAATGTCATGTAACATGCCCATAAAACAATTTGTGATTTTTTCGCAAATTCTGTTTTGGGCATTTTTAGGCTGGGGAAGGACCTGAGATGTGGGAGGAGAGAAAGAGAGATCATAGGTGAGGATAGTACCTTAGTAAGCAGCTATTTATGCTACTATAGGAGGCCCACCTAGTAACTCAAGGTCAGGTTTGTGTAGGGGTTAGGGGGGCCACTTTTACATGCAGAGTGAGAAATACAAACAGAACAGTGCACTCTTGTGAAGATTTGATGTCCTTCAGAGTGAGGAAACTCACACAACGATGAGATTTGTACAAAATCTCTCAAACTAGCTTGATGGACTCTGGGTACATGCAAAATTTTAAAAGTAATACCTATGCAAAGCAGTAAGATAACACAAATTGCATTTTCCTATTGCCTGCAATATTTACTGCAGATTGATAAATCTAGGCCTAAATTACTAGCCTAAACTCAACTTAAAATAGGATCCTAACTTAAATCCCTACATTTTGAGGTTCAGGGTTGTTTTTTTTTTTTTAATAGCTGGTTCTATATCTTTAACTATCTACTTTTTCTTTCCTTCATAACTGTATACCTTCTCTCTTTCACAGGCACTGTCATTAAGGATGTGCTGTCATTTGAAATGACATAGACAATGTCAACATCATTGTATCATTTTATGTCATTTTCAAAATGAAATGACTGAAAAAACACAAAATGTGTGCTTTATTTTATATTATTTTTAGTGTACATTATTTCTGAATAGTACACAGAAAGGGGTAGATATTCAAAGGGTTATGCGCGTAAGATATGCACGTAACCCCCGAAAAGTTGTCCCAAGCTGCCCCTGCGCGCGCTGAGCCTATCTTGCATAGGCTCGGCGATGCGCGCAAGCCCCGGGATGCGCATATGTCCCGGGGCTTGCAAAAAGGAGCGGGGTGTGGGCGGTCCTGGGCGGTCCGGGGGGCAGGGAGGGGGCATGGCCTGAGCCTCCAGGCACAGTGGCCATTTGCCACTGTGTCCGGGATCGCGGGCTGGCCGTCGGCCGGTGCGTGTAACTTCTTCAACAAAGGTATGGGGGGGTTTAGATAGGGCTGGGGGGTGGGTTAGGTAGGGGAAGGGAGGGAATGTGCGGGGGGCGGAGGGAATGGAGGCAGGCTGCGCGGCTCGGCGTGCGCAAGTTGCACAATTGTGCACACCCTTGGGCGTGCCGACCCTGGATTTTATAACATGTGCGCAGCTGCGTGCGCATGTTATAAAATCGGGCGTAGATTTGTTCACACTGGGTTGTGCGAACAAATCTGTGCCCATGCGCAGGTTTTAAAATCTGCCTCAAATAGTGCATACTATTAGCAAATAACAAGTTCTATTCAGAAATAGTGTGCATTATATTCCAAAATCTCAAAAAATGAAACAAAGAAACAAAAAAACCCCATTAATGACACAGAATTTGGATGGGACCCTATCCACTCCTTCCCAATGAAATGAAATGAAAAGAAAAGAAATTATATTTTCTTGGCCTACATACCCCCAATTTTCATATCTCAGATACTCACACAACTAACTGTAAATATAAAAATCTCTCATCTTAGTAAATACCTAAAGCTTATGCAACTATTTCTAAAACCATTAGGATTATGAGAAAATATATAAAATATTGTCATATTTTACAGCAATACTGGCAAGCAAGACCCACTCACACTCCTTACCCTTGCCAATAGGTTGCTCTTCATAGCCATATGACTAGCACTGCAGCTACTATAAAGACATAGCACTCACACTTCTCCTGTATGCTACACATCCATTAAAAGGGCAACATTAATTTATGCATACATACAGTATGACAACTCCTAACAGTTTATACAGAAGCACAAATGTCAATAAATGAAAGCTTTTATATAGAAATGTAAATAAAGTTCAACAAAACATTTAAACTTTCAGCCTTGAATGTGCTTGGCTTATAGGACAGTGAATAGAATAAAATGTGACTGCGCTCTTTCTCTTCAGCTGCTGGGGGCAAAGGGGGAGTAGACTCCTTCTGCAGATGGTTTAGTGGCTGTTCTTTAATTGCAGTAGCAGTAAGGATTTTGATGACTGAAAAAAAAGAAGGAAAACAGAATATAACTACTTACAATATGCCTTAAAGCCTATCACCATACCATAATTAGGCCTGGATTTATCAAAAAGCACTAAATACCGCATGTGATAGAAAAACGGGTGAGTTTTATGGTAATAGGCAGTTTATCACAATTTGCGCTAATACCTATGCGAAGAGCTAAGTTACCGCAAATTGAGATAACTTTTTCGCACTTTGAGATAAGTGCCAGAAGTGTGGTATTTCCTACATACAACCTCTGGGAGGACCATGGTTACTATCAGAGCCACTTAGGGGAGAGAGAGAGAGAGAGAGAGAGCCTAGCAATAATACCCCAACACTAGATAGGTATTTATATCTCTATGTTCTTATGATATGTTTTAAATGCTGACTCATTTTTGGCACGAAGACAGCACCAATCAGAAGTGCTAGCGTACCAACCAATCAGGACTGAGCACATAGAATCAGGTGAAAAAACTCCATTCTAACTCCATATTTAGACCGTCGCTCCCAAGGGTCTAAATATGGAGTTAGAATGGCCGGCGCCGGCCACTTTACTCATCAGCCCCATGGTAGGAACACAGGATGGCCGGCGCCGGCGCCGGCCATCCTGTGCTCCTACCATGTGGCAGGGGCCGGCCAATGGCACGGATACCCTGTCACATGGTAAGGGCAAAGGGGCATCGGCGCCATTTTTTTTTTTTTTTTTTAGAACAGCTGATGCCGCAAAATCTCTCCCTGAGGCCCCCCTGGATCTCTCCTCTCCCCGAGGCCCCCCCTGGATCTCTCCCCGAGGTCCCCCTGGACCACCAGGTAATTTTAAAAGGTTTTGGGGGGGTCAGGAGGGGGGGTCAATTTAAAGGGTCGGGTGTTTTTTGTTTGTTTTTTTTTAAGCGGCACGGGCCTCCCTAACGATGTGAATTGGATCGGGAGGGTCGGGAGGGTGGGGGGTCGACTTAAAGGGTCGGGTGGGTTTTTTTTTTATCAGGCCAGCGGCGCCATTTTAATTAGTGGCAGCCAAAATGGCGCCGATGGCCCGAGAGTGGGAGATCGCGCCGGGCCCCCCCCCCCCCCCCCACTGGACCACCAGGTAACTTAACATTTTGGGGGGGTTCGGAAGGGTGGGGGAGGGTAAGGAATTGGTTTTAAAAGGTCGGGGTGGGTTTAGGGGTTGTTTTGGTGTGCCGGTTTTCCCGCCCTCCCCCAAATAATTCCCGTGCCCTATTTAACGATACAATACAAATGTCCCTGATGATAAATCGGGGGCATTTGTATTGTATCGTGCACTCTAACAATTTAGGACGATTTTAAAATTATCTGACGATAATTTTAATCGTTCAAAAACGATTCACATCCCTACTGCTTTGCTGTAAGATATGTGCGCTCCCTGTGAAGTGATACAGCTCAGAATACTAGTATGTTAACTTGATGTTTAAATCTATTTTTCTTTAGTTTATTTCAGCTAAAGACCTGGCTTTTCAACCAGGCTTACCCAGACTAGGTCCATGCACATTAACTCATTACTACAAACCAAGGCCTCTAAGTTATTAATATTTTTTTTTATACTCTTTCTTTACGTTATTAAGTTAATATGTTATCTCTCCAGTTTTTTTTTCCTGTTCCTCTATTTAGTTTTCTCTAGTTGTTGCACTATGTTGTCCCCCCCCCTTTCCCCTGTTCTTTGTACTTTCCATCTACTGTTTGATGTAAACTGATATGATGTACGCACTAATATCGGTATAAAAAAGCCTCTAAATAAAAATAAATACATTTCGGCATGCCCTATTGTTGTTTGGTCTATTTATATTTGTTCTGTATCTACAGATTGGTGTCATTAAAAGTTTTGTCCCTCTCAACGCAGCCTGTTTGATGAAACACGGGTTCCATTCCGGGGGACCCTTTAAGGAACTGCTTATAATACAGTGGAGTTGCCGTATACTGAATGATATAATACATTTTTCACTAAGACCATCAAGAAACTTTGCTGCCCTTGTAATCATTAATCCTAAACCATAAATAGAACCATGAAAAAGCAGAATGCATCAACTTTATCTGTTATCACAGCAATTACTATAATCTAAAACTAAATATTACAGGGGTAGATATTCAAACATAACCTGTTAAGTGACTTAAATGAATATGACTTATCCGGCTATATCAAATGGGATATTCGGCAGCATGGCTACGCCGCTGAATATACCTGAATAAATCACTAGTTAGCTGGATAAGTCTTGAACAGGTCTAACTGATCCAGTTAACTTAAATGGATAAGTTTGAATATCGCTATTTATCTGGATACGTTAGCCAAATAAGTAGCTGTTCCCCAGAATGTATATGTTCCATCCACCACCCTCTATTTATCCAGCTAACTACTGAGCCTTATCCTGCAAAGTGGCAGATTTTGAAAAGGCCATTTACATATATAAACCCAGGATTTATGCACATAAATAGCTTTTATATTTCTTCCCCTCCCACCTGCTTAATGTGCAAAGTAATGAATGTGCAATGCTTTTACCTTCACACACAAAAAAAAATTGCAGACACATTATGTTAACTTTAAGAGCATACATTTTATCACCCAAAAACTGCATATTTTGCATTCCTGTTTCAGGAAATTCTCCACGCTAGCTGATACAGAGTAAAAAAGAACAGGTTGTGCTGTGCCTCCAGGCTATTAAGTGGAGATGTACGCGTACAACCATTTAAAAAAATGATAATCTGAATCAAACTGGGCATTTTTGCTTTGGTTCATTTTACACCAAATTGAATTTGGAAGATAGTGTGCACTATTAGTAAATCCAGTGGGAGCACTGAGAGGAGAGGATCACTTTGCTGATGGCTGAGAGGAATCAATAAGTTCAGATTGGGACATTTTTTAAAAGTATTGGGGACAAATAAACTATTGGGGTATATTAATTAATATGTTTATGTGTTTGTTTTTTAAATAGTCAGTAAGACAGCTTATAAACAGAAGTTAATGTTTCTTTTTTAAATAGTGTTTATAAACAGAAGTTAATGTTTTGTTTTTTTTAATAGTTAGTCAGTAAAGCAGCTAATAAACAAGTTAGTGTGTTTGTTTTCCCAACCCTCCTACCTTTCTCCCACCAACCCTAGCTCATCCTTTATTTTATAGGCAGGTACCACTTTCACAAAAAAAAAACAAAAACAAGTCAGCCCTATAACTTCACTTCACAAATTCCCCACACCTTATTGAGAGTTTGATCATTCCCTTGTAAGCCATTACAATATATATAGTGAATATACTAATACATTTAAAGGACCCTAATTAGACACATTCCTACTCCCATAGCAACCTAAAACTTAACTAGGAACTGAACAAATTTGGGAGGAAGGCAGCAGTCCAGCAGCAAGAGGGGGGCCTCCCAGTCTTTTCCATCAAGTGTCACATGTATGATTTTTTACCTGCTGGTGAGAAGTTATACGTGTGAATCCTATGCAAAGAACTCCTGTCTCTCAGAGAACAAGTCTGATCTCTGGAGACTAGAGTGGCAGACCTGAAGGAGCTGAGGCAGACAGAGAGGTATATAGATGAGACCTTCAGGGGCATAGTAGCCAAGTCCCAACTTCAGACTGGCAGCCCTGGTGCTGCCTTGGAGGAAGAAGGTGTCATGATCAGAGAGCATCAAACTGGTTCAGCAGAAAGGATCATGTAGCAAGGATCTGCTCTCCAGGTGATGCATTTTTCTTTCGCACCAAGGATGTGTCTCCCAGGGCTGCTGCCCAGGAGGGAAGGATTAGGTTGACCATCATAGTTGGTGATTCGATTATTAGGAATGTAGACAGCTGGGTGCCTGGTGGGCATAAGGATCACCTGGTAACAAGCCTACCTGGTGTGAAGGTGGCGGACCTCACGCATCACCTAGATAGGATTTTAGACAGTGCTGGGGAGGAGCTGGCTATCATGGTACATGTGGGCACCAACGGCATAGGAAAATGTGGGAAGGAGGTTCTGGAAGTCAAATTTAGTCTCTTAGGTAGAAAGCTGAAAGCCAGAACCTCCAGGGTAGCATTCTCTGAAATGCTCCCTGTTCCATGCGCAGGTCCCTAGAGGCAGGCAGTGCTCCAGAATCTCAATGCATGGATGAGACGATGGTGCAAGGAAGAGGAATTCAGTTTTGGAAAGAACTAGGGAACCTTTTGGAGAAGGGGAGGGGTCTTTTCCAAAGAGATGGGCTCCACCTTAACCAGGGTGGAACCAAGCTGCTGCAACTAACCTTTAAAAAGGAGATAGAGCAGCTTTTAAACTAGAACAAAACGGAAATCCGACAGTCACTCATTGCATGGTTCAGAGGGAGGTATCTTCAAAGGATACTAATGACGCATTAGAAATAGGGCATCCCAACATTAACATTCCCTTAAAAAGAAAAGTAATCGAAGTGCCTATAATTAAAAACTCATAAGAATTAAAATATTCCAATTTATCTCTATCAATTAGAAAACAGAATGAAAATAGAAACAAAAAACAGACTTTGAAATGTTTTATGCTAATGCCAGAAGTCTAAGAAGTAAGATGGGAGAATTAGAATGTATAGCAGTGAATGATGACATATACTTAATTGGCATCTCAGAGACATGGTGGAAGGAGGAGAACCAATGGGACAGTGCTATACCGGGGTACAAATTATATCACAATGACAGAGAGGAGCATCAGAGAGCCAGGGTGGCACTTTATGTCCAGGATGCATAGAGTTCAACAGGATATAGATCCTGCATGAAACTAAATACACAATCAAATCTTTATGAGTAGCATTCCCTTGTGAGTTGGGGAAAAGTATAGTGATAGGAGTATACTACCGTCCACCTGGGCAAGATGGTGAGATGGACAGTGAAATGCTAAGAGAAATTTGGGGAAGCTAACCAAATTTGTAGTACAATAATGGGAGATTTCAGTTACACCAATATTGACTGAGTAAATATTTCATCGGGACATGCTAGAGAGATAAAATTCCTGGATGGAATAAATGACATTTTTATGGAGCAATTGGTTCTTGAACTGATGAGAGAGGGAGCAATTTTATATCTAACTCTTAGTGGAGCACAGGATTTGGTGAGAGAGGTAACGGACGTGGTGGGGCCGCTTGGCAATGGTGATCATAATATGATCAAATTTTAATTAATGACCGGAAGGGGGACAATAAGTAAATCTATGGCACTAGTGCTAAACTTTAAAAAGGGAAACTTTGATAAAATGAAAACAATAGTTAGAAAAAAAATAAAAGGAACAGCTACAAAGGTAAAAAGTATGCAAGAGGCATGGACATTGTTAAAAAATACCATCCTAGAGGCACAGTCCAGATGTATTCTACACATTAAGAAAAGTGGAAGGAGGGCAAAACAATTACCAGCATGGTGAAAAGTTGAGGTGAAAGAGGCTATTTTAGCCCAAAGATCTTCATTCAAGAACTGGAAGGAGCCAACAAAAGAAAATAGGATAAAACATAAGCATTAGCTAAGAAATAATTTGAAAAGAAGTTGGCCGTTGAGGCAAAAACTCATAGTAGGAACTTTTTAAAATAAATCTGAAACAGAAAGCCTGAGAGGGAGTCAGTTGGACCATTAGATGATCGAGGGGTTAAAGGGGAACTTAGAGAGGATAAGGCCATTGTGGAAAGATTAAACAATTTCTTTGCTTCTGTTTACTGAAAAGGATGTTGGGGAGCAGGGCCGGTGGAAGCACTAGGCAAACTAGGCAATTGCCTAGGGTGCCACAGGCTTGGGGGTGACCCAGCAGCCAGCTACCTACTGCTTCCATTGGACCTGCTCAGAATTGTGAAAAAACTGTCCCGATTCCTGACACTGGTGGCAGCTGCAGGACCTCTTTCTTCCAGCCCTCGAGAACTGGAAGGGAAAATGTGTTGTGGGCCCATGTGGGCAGGAAGAAGAATGCCCAATCATCACAGCTGGAAGGAGTGGCCAGAAGAAAAGACTGAGATGGTCAATTGCAGCATCACCTGGGCCATGTAGCAGGAGAGAGGCGCTTTTGACCAGGCCACGCGATTGAATAGAGGCAGCGATTGGCCGGGCCACGAGGCAGGAGAGAGGCAACGATCAGCCGGGCCGTGCAGCAGGAGAGAGGCAGCAATCGACCGGGCCGTGTGGCAGGAGAAAGGCAGCGATCAGCCGGGCCGCATGGCTGGAGAGAGGCAGCAATCGGCTGGGATGTGCTGCAGAAGAGAGGCAGCAGGCAGCATATCTGCTGAATGAGGAAGACAAAATGAGGAAGACAGTGGATGCCTCCTAATGCTGTGGAAGTCCAAGGAAAAAGCTGCTGCTTCTGCCTACACCTAGCAGGGAGAGTAAAAGAAAAGAATACATGTGTGTGAGCATGTGTGAGTTCATGTGTATATGAGAGCATATGGGGAGAGAGAGCATGTGGGGGAAAAAGAGTATGTGTTTGTAAAAGAGAGCATATGAAGAGTGAGTGTGTGGGGAAGAGAGCACATTTGTGTGTGAGAAAGCATGGGGGAGAATGTTTGTGTGTGTGTGTGCATGTAGGGGAGAGAGAGCAAGTGTATGTGAGAGCATATGGAGGAGAGAGAGCAAGTGTATGTGTATGTGAAAGAATGTGGGGGAAAGTGAGTATGTATATGAATATGTGTGAGTAAGGGAGTATGCTTGTGTTGCAGCATGTGTATGTGTGAGAGAGGAGAAAGTCTTTGTATCGCAGTCACCGCCTTCTCCCATTAATCCATGACAAGATCAGACTGAAAATCAAAAGTTCCCAGGTATGAGTGTGGGAGACTTTTTATCCTTATTTTTAATTATAGAGTGGTGATTATGTGTTTGTTGTTTTGAAATATTTTATTGGTGTTCGGGAAAGCTTTCAAAATTTGCATTAGTCTATATTTGTTGGACATTCTATTCATCAGCTGTTTTGAAATTATTTTATTAGTATGATTTTACTATTATGATTACTGATTTAAATATCTTGATTTTATTGTTTGTTTCATGAGGAATGGTGAAATGTTTGTTTTTCCATTGTTGCACTGTATAGAGTCTGGCGTGTTGCATTTTACAATTCAGTTTTTGTCTGCACATTTCTATTTATACTTTATGATGACTTTTTGCTGTATTTGGTGAGGGTCTGTGTTTTGCATGCGAGACTGAGGTAAAGCATTCTGTTAGCATGTGGTTTCTCTATAGGGATATGTAGTAGCTTGACCTGTTCTGTTTTCCTGATAGGAGATGTAATGATATTTTAGATTCTGGTATAATATTTGTGGTATTCCTTTTCATAGGTAGGATTGCTATTGTTTGAGTGTTGGCAGATAGTACTGTGTTGATATGAGAGGATCATGCTGACATGAAACATGTTATAGGTTTTATGCTGTATGAATTCAAGTTGCAAAGTTTCCTTGTTGGCATCACAACAGTACATGTAACTATCACAACAACGTGCACATTATTTTTACCTAAGAATGTCATTTTTCATATAAAATCTGTTCTTATAAATGCATAAAATTGTGTATGGGGAGGTGGGGGGAGGGGTCGCCAGGCTGTAAGGTTTGCCTAGGGTCCTTAATACCCTTGCACCAGCTCTGTTGGGGATATACCGGTTCCAGAGAATGTTTTCATGGGAAATAATTCAGTTGAACTGAACCAAACCACGATGATCCTAGAAGATGTGCTAGGCCTGATTGACAAACTGAAGAAGTAAATCACCTGGACCGGATGGTATATACCCCAGGGTTCTAAAGGAACTAAAAATGAAATTTCAGATCTATTAGTTAAAATGTGTAACCTATCATTAAAATTATCCATTGTACCTGAAGACTGGAAGGTGGCTAATATAACCCTGATATTTAAAAATGGCTCCAGGGGTGATCTGGGAAACTACAGACCAATTAGCCTGACTTCAGTGCCAGGAAAAATAGTGGAAAATGTTCTAAAGATCAAAATCACAGAACATATAGAAAAACATGGTTTAATGGAACAAAGTCAGCATGGCTTTATCCAAGGTAAGTCTTGCCTCACAAATCTGCTGCACTTTTTTAAAGGGGTTAATAAACATGACCCAGTGGATGTAGTGTATTTAGATTTTCTGAAGGATTTGACAAAGTTCTTCATGAGAGGATTCTAAGAAAAGTAAAAAATCATTAGATAGGTGGCGATGTCCTTTTGTGGATTACAAACAGGTTAAAAGACAGAAAACAGAGAGTAGGATTAAATGAACAATTTTCTCAGTGGAAAAGGGTATACAGTGGAGTGCCTCAGGAATCTGTACTTGTATCAGTGCTTTTCAATTATAAATGATCTGGAAAGAGCTACGACCAATGAGGTAATCAAATTTGCAAATGATACAAAATTATTCAGAGTGGTTAAATCACAAGCGGATTGTGATAAATTGTAGGAGGACCTTGTGAGACTGGAAAATTTGGCATCCAAATGGCAGATATAATGTTATGTGGATAAGTGCAAGGTGATGCATATAGTGAAAAATAACCCATGCTGTAGTTACATGATGTTAGATTCACCAGAGACAGGGAAACCAGGAAACAAAAAGAGTTCCTCATTTGACTTCTAATTAAAAATGCTGCACAGAGCACTGAGGCAGCGAGCCCTTGAGTCTACCACTGAACTCTCCACACAGGGGTTCTATAGAAAATGGTTTGCTCTACTTCTACACATCCTATCCTGGGCCTGTTACTAGGGCCATCTAATGAAGATCCCTAAGGGTCTCTACAGAACTAAAAAGATAGAGAGAAAGGCTGGATAGTACTTTCTGATTGCTCAGAAACCTAGGGTGTTAGAAATCTCAGAAAGAATCCCTTTATTTCTAAGGAGTCATTTGCTCAGTTGAATATTATACAACTAAATGCCAGATCATTATGAGGAAAAATTAATGTTAGTTGTTGCTGTGGCTTGAAAATTCTGAATTATTGATTCTTTATCAACTGTTCCCCCTGTTATTTATCTGTGCACCAACTGAGAGTGGTGTGGGAGGGCAGACTAGATAGACTGTATGATCTTTTTTCTGCCAGCATATTTCTTTGTTAAAAAAGGGGATGCAGGATGAGGTGTCATTATCATTCCTTATCCTTTCTGCTATAACATTTGTGATTCCAACCAGCTATGAACAATGAAATACTTTTATTTTGCAATAGGTGGTAAAAATGTATTGGCAATTTGTGTGCTATATCATGACACCTCTCAAACTGATTTAGTGGAGTTGATTTCAGAATTTTCCCTAAAATATCCTAAGCTGTTCAATATGGGCTATTGTAATGTGTATACAGAATCCTCAGGTGGAAAAGCATATGAATTATTGTTTGCCATGTCAGTTCTGAATTTCTCTCAGGTCATCTCTGTTCCAATCCATGACACCAGCCACATCCTGGTCTTGATTTTTTTTTTCTGAGTGTGGATGATAGCCCTTTCCAATATAAAGGTAAATCCAATGCCTTAGTTAGATTACAATAATTATAGTACCATATCTATTTGATGGCCAGAAGCTGGCCAGAAAACTTTATTCAAGAACTAGGATAGATCAGACTAGGTTCTTAGCTAACCTAGAGGATTTTTACTGCCTCTCTGTCGGTTCTTCAATAACGTCTCCTGCAGAACATTGGCACGTGGAACTAAGACTTGTTCTTGATGTCACACCCCTTTAAGGGAGGGAGGGGAAAAGAGGACAGCTATTCCATCCTGTGGCTGTAGGAGGGGTGAGAGGTTTTCTATCTGGTCATCCTGCAGCTACAGTATTCATTCCTGCATTCCTGTCCTGCCTGATGCCTTCCCAGACCTCTGTCTATCTGGGGCACCACTCCTTTCTTGATGTCATCTGCAGTAGACTTTAAAATAGAGGTCTGCTGCTGGAGGGGGATGTGCAGAGGACAGCTGTACCATCTGCTGTGGCTGCAGGAGGGCTGTGGCTGCAGGAGGGCTGAGACATTTTCCAACTGGTCCCTCTGCAGCCGTTATCCTACCCTGTCTGATGCCTTGCCAGACCAGAGCCTCGCTAATGGCTCTACGCCTTCCTGATATCATCTGCAGCATGTCTTAAACAGAAGTTTGCTGCTGGGGTTTGGTCACATCTGGGTGGGTCATCTCTTTGGGGAACTGCTTCAAAGATGACCCACAATGACAGGGATATATTAAGGTAAAGCAATGTGCATTCATTTAAATTAATGAGAGTTTAAAGATAAGAAAGTTGAGCAGGTTTGGTAGTGTTTAGATGAGCAGGGGTGGCAGTGTGACCAAATAAAAATAGGGATGATGACTTTCATCGAAGCATGAAGGCACATGTGTGCATGCTTATTGGCCCGCACCCAGGGAAGTGGCCATTTTATAACATATGAGCATATATGCTCACATTTTATAAAATTGCCTGGTTGTGAGCACATGTGAACTGAAATTTCAGTGGTACATTCATGTGTATGCAAATCTCACTTGTACTGCATAAGTGGGGTATTTTTAAGAGGGACATGTGCTGACACCATTGCCAGTTTTTCCAGTTCATGCCAAGTTCACCCAGTTAAGAAATAGACCTTCCAAACTCTTTTGGTTTCATAACCTTCCTTTCTTCCTGTTAGCCCCAACCCTTAAAACCTCACTGATCTGCCTAGATTTTTTTTGTTTCATCCTTGTACATCATCCGTAGCAGAAGTAAAGTTATCTGGCAGGGGACCCCAGCACATACCAGTGCACAAAGTATTTACGTGCACATTTCAGGTTAAAATCCTGGAACCCCCATTCCCTGCCCAGACCACACCAACACCCCACCCCTTTTTCAGAAGTTCTGAGATGTGCATGCAGTGACATTTATGTGTGTATCTAGTTGGCATTTAAAATCCACTTGGCATGCTCTGGCTTGACATATTCACACATCCCCAGATTGATGCGTGCGTCGGGCTTTTAAAATTCACCTTAAAAGATCAACTTTGAAAACAATGCTCCCTCCCTTCAAGAAGACAAACAACAAAAAAGAACGATACTTTCCATAATTTACAAAAAATAAGATCACTGCACAATATAAAGTTATTCCTGGAGGGTTACAAAGGGGATCACATACCTAATCACTTTTAGAGAGCTCCACAGGCATTCAGCAGAGCCTCCATCTAACATTACTAAGAATGTCTTCTATAAAGTCTAGTGAGATCTCTATAGAAACCCTCACTGCTGGTGTGTTCAGATTACTTCTGCTCCAGAGGAGCAGTATGTAACAACCCTAACCTAACGCTATCTATCCCTAATTGGAGCAGACTGGGAGGTAACTGGGGAAGGCCTGATTGCATCGCCATGCGTAGGTTATAAAATCCCCCCCTATGTGCGTGAGACACAGGTTGCCCGTACATGCATGTGTGGGTTTTAAAATCCAGCGCACATGTGTGTGTAGCTTTCGGATTTTATAACATGCACATTCCGGTGCATGCATGTTATAAAATCGCAGCATACATACACGCATGCTGGGAACCACATGCACGTGGATGTGTGTGGACTTTTCAAAATCGACCCCTATGTTTTTCTGTATGCACATAGTTCACGACCTATGTGCACATGCATATATGCACAGCTTAGAGGGAACAGTGATTAGGGATGTGCAGAGGGACGCCATACGTTGCATTCATGATTCGGATTCATCGGGGAGCAGATACGTTGCATTCGGCCGTATGGCGCCCCGATGAGTTAATACGACGATTTCTATTCGTGTCCCAGCTAAAATTAAAATTAACTACAACCCCCCATCCTCCTAACCCCCCCAAGACTTACCAAAACTCCCTGATGGTCCAGCGGGGAGTCTGGGAATCATCCCCTGCACTCTCACACCCTCGGTACCGGTTTCATCATGGCACCGATAGCCTTTCTCACAGGGACTACCAGTGCCATTGGTCAGCCCCTGTCAGATGGTCATCGGCGCCATCTTGTGCTCCTACCATGTGACAGGGGCTGACCAATGGCACCGGTAGCCCCTGTGACATAGTATGGGCAAAGGCTATCGGCGCCATTTTGAGTACTGGCATTGTACGGCCGACGTGCAGGAGGTCACTCCCGGACCCCCGCTGGACTTTTGGCAAGTCTTATGGGGGTCAGGAGGCCCCCCTAGCTGGCCAAAAGTCCCTGGGGGTCCAACGGGGGTCCTGGAGTGACCTCCTGCACTCCGGCCGCCGATGCCAGTACTCAAAATGGCGCCGATAGCCTTTGCCCATACTATGTCACAGGGGCTACCGGTGCCATTGGTCAGCCCCTGTCACATGGTAGGAGCACAAGATGGCGCCAATGGCCATGTGACAGGGGCTGACCTATGGCACTGGTAGCCCCTGTGACAAAGGCTATCGGCGCCATGATGAAACCGGCACCGAGGGTGTGAGTGCAGGGGATGGCTCCTGGACCCCCCGCTGGACCACCAGGGAGTTTTGGTAAGTCTTGGGGGGGTTCAGGAGGGTGGGGGGTTTATTTAAATTTGTATTTAGGTGGCCTTATAATTCGGGGAAGATTCGTGTATTCATGGGGAATCGCAATACGTTTCGCTTCCCCACGAATACTACGAATAGTGTAATATACGTTGCGGATCGCCAATACGGTAAAAATGAATGCACACCCCTAACAGTGATCAGATGTTGTACTAAGGTTTGAATCTGAGTAGGATGATTACAGCAGTGTATGATGGATGTGCTGGTTGCTGGGGAAGGAGTTGGAACAAGAAAGAGATTAAGGGAAGCTGGGAGTAGGATTTTTAATTTATATTATATTCAGTGTATTTTATTTGGTTTCATTATAACTATTTGATTTTTAATTGCTGTACACTGCATTGGACAACTTGTTCCTGGGAATACAGTATATGAATAATAAATGAAATAAAATGAGGAGGCATCTAGGAAAGCTTGATTAATGGTGCAGAGTCTAACTACTAAGAAGTAATGATAAAAAGTTCAGGATCATGCATTTATGATGCATAAACCCAGGGGAGTTGTATGGTATAGGGGATAAATTATTCTATGATTTAACAAGAGTGGTATCTGAGGTGACAACATCTAATGAACTCAAGGTGACCAAAGAGGTGTATAAGAAGAATTCAACATATTTTCAATGATGACATCTAGATCCTTTTCCTGAGTGGTGACTCCTAATGTGGAACCTTGCATTTTGTAGGTATAATTTGGATTTCTTTTCCCTAAGTGCATCATTTTGCACTTGCCTACATTAAACTTAATTTGTAATTAGAATGCCCAGTCTATCAGTTTTGCAATGTCCTCTTGCAATTTCTTACAATCCACTTGTGATTTGACAAATTTGAATAATTTTCTGTCATCAGCAAATGTGATCACCCCACTTGTTCCCATTTCCAGGTGATTTATAAATATATTAAAAAGAACCAGTCAAAGAACAGGTCCCTGGGACACTCAACTATTCACCTTTTTCCATAGGGAAAATTTACTGGTAGATTTTAAAAGGGCCAAACCCAGGAAATACACGCAGGTCTACAACCAATATGCACCAAGAGGATTTTAAAGAGAAGACAAGTATGCATGTATCTCCCAATATACACACAAATATAAAAGGCAAAATAATGGGTGGGGGTATGGTCAGTCTGGGCAGAGTCTGGGAGGGACATGGGAGGTTCAAATACCTAAGTAAAAATGTGCATGTCGGGTTCCCCTACTGCATAAGTTTACTTCTGCTAAAGAGGAGGTATAAGTAGAAAAGCAAACAAACAAACAAAAAAATCGGACTACTGAGCAGAGTTTCAAGAGTCGGTAGGGTAAAAGAAATGCTACTTAGCAGGGGGGTGAAGAAGTGTTCTTATTTAACTGGGCAAACTGGGAATGGTCTGGGGAAATTTGTATAGCTGTCGGCAAGCATATCTTACAAAATCCTCCCACTTACACGGTAGACTAGGCATTTGTGCACACTAATATAAAATCATGTCCACATGTATGTGTGTTGTGCTGATTTCATAAAGTGCAAACATATATTTATTTATTTATTTATTCAAAGTTTTTTCTATACCGGCATTCGTGATTAAAAATCACATCATGCTGGTTTACAGATAACAGGGGGAGTGAGTCAAATAACAGAACAATAACATATGTGTGTATGTTATAAATTATAATGGGGCGGATTTTCAGAGCCCTGCTCGCGTAAATCTGCCCAAAACCGGGCGGATTTACGCGAGCAGGGCCCTGCGCGCCGGGAAGCCTATTTTACATAGGCCTCCCAGCGTGCGCAGAGCCCCGGGACTCGCGTAAGTCCCGGGGTTCTCCGAGGGGGGCGTGTCGGGGGCGGGCCCGGTCGTCGCGGCGTTTCGGGGGCGTGTTGGCAGCGTTTTGGAGGCGGGTACGGGGGCGTGGCTACGGCCCGGGGCAGTCCGGGGGCGTGGCCACGCCCTCCGTACCCGCCCCCAGGTCGCGGCCCGGCGCGCAGGAGGCCCGCTGGCGCGCGGGGATTTACGCCTCCCTCCAGGAGGCGTAAATCCCCCGAAAAAGGTAAGGGGGGGGTTTAGACAGGGCCGGGCGGGTGGGTTAGGTAGGGGAAGGGAGGGGAAGGTGAGGGGAGGGCAAAAGAAAGTTCCCTCCGAGGCCGCTCCGATTTCGGAGCGGCCTTGGAGGGAACGGGGGTAGGCTGCGCGGCTCGGCGCGCGCCGGCTATACAAAATCCATAGCCTTGCGCGCGCCGATCCAGGTTTTTAGCAGATACGTGCGGCTCCGCGCGTATCTACTAAAATCCATCGTACTTTTGTTTGCGCCTGGAGCGCAAACAAAAGTAGGCTATTCGCGCTCCTTTTAAAATCCGCCCCAATATGTATATATATATAAATATATAATATGTAAATATAATTTATTTATATAAATATATATAAATTATATATGTGTGTATGTTATAAATATATGTGTGTATGTTATAAATTGGATGCATCCATGTGCACGAAACAGCAAACAAGCACACATGTGCCTGCATGCCAGAATGAAAGGTACCATCGTACCATTTAGCCCTACTCTCAGTTTTCTATCTTTGAACCAGTTGGCAATCTACAATAGGACAGTCCCTTGATTTTCTAATTTCCTGAGAAGTCTCTCATGAGGGAATTTGTCTAATGCTTTCTGGAAATCCATATACACTATATCATCTGGTTTACTTTTATCCACATTTATTTACGCCTTCAAAAAATGTAGCAAATTTGTGAGGCAAGACTTCTTATGACTAAATTCATTTTGGCTTTGTCCCATTAAACTATGATTATCTATATCTTCAGCAATTTTGTTCTTTATGATAGTTTCTACCATTTTGTCTGGCACACTCAACAAACTCACTGGTCTGTAATTTCCTGAATTACCCTTTGATCCCTTTTTTAAAATTGGTGTTACATTGGCAACCTTCCAATCTTCAGGTACCATAGATGATGTAATTGATAGTTTACAAATTTCCAATAGCAGGTCTTCAATTTCATTTATCAGTTATTTTGGCACTCTGGTATGTATACCATCTGGGCCAGGTGATTTGCTAATCTTTAGTTTGTCAAATTGCCCAAGTATGTCTTCCAGGTTCACTGAGATTTGTTTCAGATCCTCTGAATCATTACCTTTGAATATCATTTCTAGCATGGGTATATTTTGTACATCTTCCTCAGTGATTACTGAAGTGAAGAATGTATTTAGTCTGTCTGCTTTGACTTTGTCATCCCTAAGTGCTCCTTTTATCTCTTGATCATCTAATGGTGCAACTGAATCCCTCACAGTCTTTTTACCTCAAATGTACCTGAAAAAGTTTTGATTATGAGTTTTTGCTTCCACAGCAAGCTTCTTTTCAAATTCTCTCTTTGCCTTCCTTATCAGTGCTTTCATCTGACTTGCTTATACTTATGCTGTTTCCTGTTTTCTTCATTCAGATCCCTTTTCCATTTCTTGAAAGTTGTTCCTTAGATATCCTCACTTTTCCACCATGCTGGTAATCATTTAGCCTTCTTTCCATCTTTTCTAATGCAAGAAATACATCTGTTCTGGGCTTCCAAGATGGTATTTTAAAACAGCAGCCATGTGGTCCCTAAACTCCAAACCTTTGCAATTGTTCCTTTTGGTTTTTTCATAACCATTTTCCTCATTTTATCATAGTCACCTTTTTGAAAGTTAAATGCTGTCATGACAGATTTCTTTTTTTGCGCTTCCTCCAGTTATTAAATCAAATTTGATAATATTGTGATCACTATTGCTATGTGGCTCCAACACTGTTACCTCTAGGGATGTGAATCATTTTTCTGATGATTTGAAATTGTGTACGATATTTCAAAATTCGTCAGATTTCGGAGCCCCCCCCACCCCCCCCGAAACAGATAGGAAACCCCACAAATGGTTTGTGTGGTTTTCTTATCATTTTGGGGATAGGGAAGAAAGGAAACACATCCAACCCCGAAACCCCCCCCAAACTCACCCCGACCCTTTAATTAAAATTCTTTAGAATCCCCCACCCTTCTGACCCCCCAAAAACTTTCTTAAAATACCTGGTGGTCCAGCGGGGGTTCTGGGAGCTATCTCCCGCTCTCTCGGGCCATCGGCTGCCAGTAAACAAAATGGCGCCAGTGGCCCTTTGCCCTCACCATGTGACAGGGGCTACCGGTGCCATTGCTCCTACCATGTGACAGGGGCCAGCCAATGGCACCGGTAGCCCCTGTCACATGGTAAGGGCCATCGGCGCCATTTTGTTTACTGGCAGCCAATGGCCCAAGAGCGGGAGATCGCTCCCGGGAACCCTGCTGGACCACCAGGTATTTTAAGAAAGTTTTGGGGGGATTGGGAGGGCCGCTGGACCACCAGATAATTAAAAGAAAGCTTTTTGGGGGTCGGGAGGGTGGGGGATTCTAAAGAATTTGATTTTAAGGGGCGTGGCTCGGGCGCAGCCGATTAAAACACAGCAGATTAAAACACTACGAAACAGAATGCTATGAACCACGGGAAAAACATTTCCCACAATTTGTGTATGTTTCCGATTCCGGCTACGATTCTGGACCTGATTCACATCCTAGTTACCTCTCACACAAAATCTTCTGTTCCACTAAGGACTAAGTCTAAAATAGTTTCCCATCTTGTTGGTTCCTGTACCAACTGCTCCATTTATTTCATCTAGGAACTTTACTTCTCTAGAATATCCTGATGTAACATTCACCCAGTTAACATTGGGGTAATTGAAATCACCCATTATTACTGTACTTCTGATTTTGTTAGCTTCCGTAATTTCTTTTAGCATTGCATTGTCTGTTATTCTCTTTTTCACCTGGAATTTCTATCCATAAAGATTCAACATTGCATTTTGTTTCCCTCATAACTTTTTTTCTGTTTGACTCAATGCTCTCTTTAGCACATAGTGTCAACCCTCCATCAATTTAATCCATCCTATCATTTTTATATAATTTTTACCGTGATATCACAGTGTCCCATTGGTTATTTTCTTTCTACCAGGTCTCTGAGACTCAAATTATATCTACCTCTTCATCCATTGCTATAAACTCTATTTCTCCCATCTTATTTTTTAGACTTTAGCATTTGTATATAGACATTTCATTGTATAATTCTTGTTTTTATTAACAACCTGCTCATCAGTTGACAGGGGTAATTTGGAATCCTTCTGCACTTTACCTGATCCCCTTTGGCATTTATTGCAACCTCTCTACTGGGATGCCCTATTTTCCCTGTTTTCTTAGTATCCTTCAAAGATTCCTAACCATATGTTTCCTAGCAGCTATTGGCTTTCCCCCATCATCTAGTATAATAGCTGCATTGTCTCCTTTTTAAAAGTTTGTGCCAGCAGCCTGGTTCCACTCTAGTTAAGGTAGAGTCCATCCTTTCATAAAAGCCTCCCCCCTCCCCAATATAAAGCCTAGTTCTTAACAAATCTACAATCTTCTTCCCTGCACCATCCTCTCATCCTCACATTGAGACTTTGGAGCTCTTCCTGCCTCTGGAGTCCTGCACATGGAACAGGGAGAATTTCTGAGAAAGCTATCCTTGATATTCTGGATTTCAGCTTTCTACCAGAACCCTAAATTTGGCTTCAAGAACCTCCATCCTACACTTTCCTATGTCATTGGTATCCACATGTACCAAAACAGCCAGCTCTTCTCTAGTACTATCTAAAATCCTATTTATGTGGTGCATGAAAAGGACACTTTGCAATGAGGGGTTTGGGATGAGGGTGAAAAGGGATAGACTCAGAGGTAATATAAGGAAATAGTTCTTTACAGAAAGGAACGGCCTCTTAGAGGAAGTGCTGGAGACAAGGACAATATCTGAATTCAAGAAAGCATGGCATAAGCACAGAGGATCTCTGAGGAAATGACAAGGATTATAGAGCTGAACAGTTGATGTGGATGAGCAGACTAGATAGGACACTGTGGGGTAGATTTTAAAATGGCGCACGTAAATCCTCCTGGATTTACGTGCGCAGGGTACTCACGCGCCGGCACGGCTATTTTGCATAGGCCGCCGGCGCGCGCAAAACCCCGGGATGCGCGTAAGTCCCGGGGCTTTGTGAAAGGGGTGGGAGGGCGTGTCCGGGGGCATGGCGACGGTTTGGGGGCAGGCCGGGAGGGCGGTCCCGAGTCCCCCGGCACTACGGCCTGTGCTGAGGGATGCCGGGGCGGCGCGCGCAAGTTACACCTGCGCGTATCTTATAAAATCTGGTGTATTTTTGTTCGCGACGCTGGCGCGAACAAAATTACGCGCGCGCGTATGTTTTTAAAATCTACCTCTTAGTCTTTTTCTACCATCATGATTCTATGTTTCTATGTTAAGTGAACTAATAATGTTTAGTGTACTTGAAAACGTATTTATTTATTTATTGATTGATTTTATATACCGGCATTCATTGGAGTATATCTCATCGGTTTACATTATAACTGTGAGAAATAGTAATACTAAGGTGTCTTAATATTGATGCATGTAACATTGCGAATACATAAGTAACTTGATAACTTAATAACTTAATGAACTAAGGAGACTTATTAATACAATATACATATAAACATTTAACTTGAGATTAAGGTATCTTAGTAGTGATACATGGTAACTTTGAAAAATGGGATAAATATATGGTAACATTGAATCATCGGGGTATAATAGCATTGAAAGGTTGGAAACGTGTAAGTTGGTGACATTGATTACTGGGAGAATAGAGTACTTAAATTTGCTGTGGGAGATGGATGGAGTCTGTGCGTTGGTAGGCTTGTTGGAATAGCAAGGTTTTCAGGTGGTTTTTTTTTAATGATTGGGTAGAGGGTTCCAGTCTTAGTTGGGTGGGTAGTTTGTTCCAGAGGGATGGGCCTGCAATTGAGATGGTGTGTTTTCTGGAGGAGGTGAGGTGGGCTAGTTTTGTGGGAGGGATAGCAAGCAGGCCAGTGTTTTGAGATTGCAGGTTTCTCTGGGAGTCATGATGGTGGGGAGTGTCCTTTAGCCATTTGTGATTTTCATTGGGTTTTTTTTTGTTTGTTTCAATCTGTTTTATTATTAGTTTTAAAGAAACAATAAACAGAGGAGTTACATGTAATATCATAGCAGTAAAATGTATAACTCATTGCTGAACAAAAGCTTATTTACAGAGAATCCAATATGTATGAGAAGAATATCTAGGAAATAATAATAATACATAGAAGTCACCATGGTAATAAGTTATAAAACATTCACCACCAAAAGAGGAGAAGTATATGATAAAGGATAGATAGGATAGTAAAATGAAATGGAAAGGTCAGAAAGAGATGAAGAGTGAGAGAAAAGGAAGAATAAGAGATGAGAAGAAAGGCCTGTAACAAAAATGCAGAGGTCAGATTATTTATGTGAATAGATTATACCGAGGCTATATAAGCGTTGAGTGGTTTCCATATTTGAGACCAAGCAGTAAGCCTATTATGTTTGATCGCCATTGCTCTTTCATATTTGCAATATAGGTTAACGGAATTCCACCACAGGTGTTCTGATAGCAGGTCCCCATGCTTCCAGTTAGATAAGATATTAAATTGCGCAACAGTTAGTAAAAAATCCTGAAGTTTGCGTTGGGGAACAGCGAGTGGAAGGTGTGAATAGGCTCCTTTTAGAATAACAATATTATATGATAAAGGTAGAGTAATGGATAAAATGTTGGATGTAATTGACCAAATTTGTAACCAAAAGGTATGTACATAGGGGCAGGAAAAAAGAAGATGGTGTAACGTGGCTTTGGGAGCAGAACAAGTCCAGCATGCATGTGATTGAGTAAGGCCTGCCCTATGCAATTTCCACGGGGTCCATACGGCTCTGTGTAGGATGAAAAAAAAAGGATTGTGTTAAACTAGAAAAGAGGGATATATGAGTGGAAATCCGCCATATATGCTTCCATACTTCCATAGAAGGGATTTCTCCCAGTTCGGAAGCCCAGATATTGTATAGTGGTTGTAGAGAGACAGAACAGGAAAGGCATTGGAAGAGTTTATAAAAATGAGATGCTAAATGTCCCTTCGGGCCAAATTCCAAATAAAAGTCCAATAAGTAGGGGGATCTGGTGTAAGAAATGTTAAGTAGTTCTGAAGCTTGAAGAGCTTTACAAAGCTGTATCCAGGCATAGAATTCAGTGGATGGCAGGGTATATTGTTCCTGGATTCATTAGAAAGATATAAAGGAGTTACAATGGAACACTGCCTGCAGGGTCCATATGTTCCTGCGTTGCCATATGGGCTAGTTAATAACTCAATTATCAACCCGGATTAAAGCATTTTGCCATAATGGGGCCATTTTTGATGACCGCCAGGCACTAGTTGATGGTGGTCGCAAGGCTTCTAGTTCCATAATTGCCTTATGTAGGGAGCTCAAAATCAGGGAGGCTAAATGTGAGGGCTTTAATAGGATACCAGGGAAAACTTCCAATGGGTATGGAAAAAGCAAATGTCGTTCTAAACAGAGCCAACTTGGGGGGGGGGGGGGGGGTCGGTGTGTAAATTATGTGTAGCAAAGTAATGATAACCTTGTTGTAGTATAAAGGCCCTATGGTATGTATAGAAATCAGGAAAATGAATACCCCCCATCTTGTTTGTTTGCTTTAAGTTTCTTTAATGAAATCTTGGGAGTTTTCCCTTTCCATAGGAACACTGTGAGGACCCTATCCACATGAGAGTAGAAATCTTTGGAAAAGAAAATGGGAAGCATTGAGAGAATAAACACAAATTTTGGGGGCTAGTACCATTTTTATGGTATCCAGTCTACCCCACCAGGTGAGGTGCAGTGGGAACCATTTAAGAGTGGTGGTTTTCAAAAGCTGTAAGATCGTAACTTCATTATGTGTAATAGTATCTATCGGACAAGTATAAAAATATACACCTAAATATTTAAGACCTTTGGTTACCTTTTGTATTTGATACTGGGAAGTGTTTACCAGGGCACCTCTATAGTTGAGAGGGAGAAGTTCAGTTTTATGCCAGTTGATTTTGTAGCCAGAATAAGTAGAATATTGGGAAATGAGACTGAAAAGGTTAGGAAGAGAAGAATCAGGCTTTGTGAGAAAAAGAAGCACATCATCAGCATATGCTGATAACTTAAAAGTATCTGATCCAATTGTAATACCTGTAATAGTAGAGTCATGTCTTATTGCTGATAGTAGTGGTTTCAAAGCCAGGTTGAAAAGAAGTGGTGAAAGGGGACAGCCTTGTCGAGTGCCTCTAAATAGTGAGAAAGTAGGGAAGTACAATTGTTAATATATAAAAAGGCTGATGGGGAGTGATATATGTATTGAATCCAAGAAATAAAAATTGAGTTGATGCCAAACCACTGTAGAACCTGAAATAAAAAGGGGCATTTGACACGGTTGAAGGCTTTTTCAGCATCCAGGGCTATTGCTACTGCAGGAAATTCAGCTGAAATATATATTTGATGTAAATGAAAGAAAAGTCGGGAATTATTAGATATCAGCCTATTTTTAATAAAACCAGATTGGTCAGAATGAATAAGGAAGGGCATGATGTGAGATAATCGATTGGCTAATATATTTGCAAAGATCTTGTAATCAGCATTAAGAAGAGAGATAGGTCGGTAATTTGCAATTTTAGTATCATCTGTTCCTGGCTTAGGAATCACCACTACACATGCTTCTATAAAGGCTGAAGAAGCTTCTGGAGATAATAAAAGAGAAGAATAGTAGTCCTGTAGATGTATTACAAGTTCTTTTTTAAAGGCTTGATAAAAATCAGTGGTAAAACTATCCAGTCCTAGTGCTTTACCTGTGGAGAGAGAAGAGATTGCAGTAGCTATTTATGAAGTAGTAATCGGGGCTTTTAATTGAGAGTTTTGAATTTCTGGGATGGTAAGTTGAGGTAGAGAAGACAAAAATTGTTGAATGGCATCTGTTGGTTGTGTAGTTTACGACCTATAAAGAGAGGCATAAAAGTCTCGAAATGCATGCAGTATTTCCATGTCAGAGGTCAGCATCTTCCCAGAGTCGATGGATATCTTAACTATACGTTTTTTATCTTGTTTTTTCTTAAGTATTGAAGATAATAAGTGTTCACACTTGTTATTCTCAGCTTAGTAGAATGCTTTAGTTCAAAAGAGAGCCACTTTCACTTGAGAGCTTAATAGCTGGTTATAATGATATTTTGCCTTAATGAGGGCATTGTATGTGAGCGGAGTAGGAGTTATGATGTGAGCAGCTTCAAGGGACGCAACTTCTTGATGAAGGGATTGAAGTTCCGCTTTATGTTGTTTTTAGAGCAAATGGAGTAACTGAGTATTTCACCCCGAATTGTGGCTTTAAAGGCCGCCCATAAGGTAGAAGAAGTCATTTCCGGAGTCTTGTTGAATTGAAAGTAATCCTGAATTTTGTCTGTTAGAAATGTTAGGAACAGAGGATCTGCTAGCAATTTTGAGTTGAATCACCACTGAGGCTCAGTGGAAGCCATGTTTCTTGTATTGTATTGAAGAGTGACTGCTGCATGATCTGAGATGAGATTAGGACATATGCTCATTGCTTGTATCCTGGGAACCATGTTGTTAGAGGTAAGGAAATAGTCACTCCTCGAATATGAGGAGTGAGGTAATGAGTAAAATATATAATCCAAGGTGGTAGGATGTAGCAGTCTCCATGGATCCGTGAGACCAAAAGAACTAATCAAATGTCGCAGAGCTGTTGTTGATTTGGAAAGGTGAGGCTTATATGATGATTTCTTATCTAAGATGGGATCCAGTAGTTGATTGAAGTCTCCTCCTATGATGCATGATGAGTAATATGTAGAAAGCAAATGTTCAAAGGTGGTTTGATAGAAATCCGGGTGATCCTGATTGGGGGCATATAGATTAAGTATAGAGAGTTTTTCCTCATGTAGAGAGATCTGAATGAGATTCCATCTCCCTTCAATGTCAGCAGATTGTTGTATTATCTGAGCTCCCAAATGTTTATGTAAGAGAATGGCAGTTCCATGCTTCTTGTGGATCACTGGACTGAAAAAAACCTGGCTACCCATTGTTGCTTCAGTTTGAAAGATTCAGATGCAGTGAGGTGTGTCTCTTGAATTAGAGCTATATCCGCATGAAAAGTCTGTAAGTATGTAAGCACTTTCCTGCATTTAATGGGATGAGAGAAGCCATTTACATTTAGTGATACCAGTGTTAAAGTAGCAGCTATATTAGCCATAAGGAACACTATAAAAAATTGCATCAATATTATAAACCTTTACATGAAGCACAAGATGAATATCAGTGGATATAAAATAAACAGCCAAGAGAGAGAGGGGGAGAAAAAGAAGTAGGAAAAAAAATACTAGAGAAAAAAGAATATGCATATTGGGATGAAGTGTAAACTTCGTAAAGAATGTAGGAAATCCTACTTTGCCTAAACCAAACAGGACCTGCATGTTTGGTCAAGGAAATCAAGAGCCTCTAGATAGACAAGTGGCTCCTGACTCTCAGCTTTCATGAGACAGCAATATGTATATAATGATAGACATTTAGATAAACCATGAAAAAATAGGAACTGACAGTATTTAAGTAGAGAGATCTTGTCCCCTAAGAAAGAAACTTGGTTGGAATGAAAAATTCCAGTTGGAGAGAAATAAATCAACTTTCATGTATAGTATACATTAGGAAAGAATACCATAATAAACTTGTTAATTTCGGTACCACAAACAGAGAATTACACAGATTTAAATGTACAAGGCAATCATGTAACCATGCCAGTGCCTCCTTCTTGAGAGAGAATAAAGGCTTCAGCGTCCTTTGGTTGATGAAAGAGTTTGGTTTGGTTTTTGCATGTAATTTTCATTTGAGCTGGATACAAAATACCATAATGCACTCCCAAAGCTTGCAACCGGGGCCTTAGTGCCAAAAATGCCTTCCACCTCTCTGCTGTGGATTTAGCGAGATTCGGTACATATAAGATCGTAGAGCTTTGATATTTAACCGGGGCCTGAGTACACGCTGTTGATAAAATAGCCAGAACCTGCAGATAGCGTAAGATTTTAAGAATGATAGGTCGAGGATATTTAGAGTTCCGGGGGAGACGAGAGAGAACCCTGTGAGCTCTCTCGACCTCAAAGGGCTTATCAAAGGTTAATTGAAGGCTGGAAGGTATTAATTTAGTCACAAAATCCATAATATTTGTATCTTCCGCTCCCTCCGGGATACCCAAAATGCGGATGTTATTCCTCCAGTTGCGGTTAGAGAGATCTTCCACTGCTAGTTGAAGGCCTTCAGTTTCTTGAGCTAGGCACGGCAGTGGTGCAGTAATTATTAGAAAGGAGGAAGTTTGGGACTCCACATATTCCAGTCTCGTCTGAAGGGAGGACATTTGAGTGGTCATCGATTGAAGATCGTTATGAATGGCAGCAGTCGCATCGATATTAAGTTGGATAAGCTCTTTTAGATGTTTAAGTTCTGTTAGAACTAAATCCGCCAATGCCATCAATTTAGGAAGCAGGGCTTTATCTGGCGAGGGTGGATCTTGTTTTGATTGTTTAGTGCCCGCAGAAGCCGCGAAGGTGGCTTCAATTTTCCCAGATTTAGCTGCAGCCATTCTTGAAAAGGGGAAAAGTATTTCAAAATGAGTTACATCAATACAATATTAAATGTTATCATTTTGAATGAGAGGGTCTCATGGAGCTAAGAGATCAGGCGGCCATCTTGTTGCTGCTCAAGAGCTCCCCTGTGATTTTCATTGTTAATGGTTTTGTGTAAGAGAATAAGGCTTTTGTATTTTGCCCTGTAGGTTACAGGGAGCCAATGGAGCTCTTTTAGTATGGGGGTGATGTGTGAGGAGCGATTGCAGTTTGTGAGTGATCTGGTTGCTACGTTTTGCAGAAGCTGGAGGGGTTTGGTAGAGGAGGCTGGGAGTCCGAGGAGGAGGGAGTTACAGTAGTCCAGTTTGGAAAGTATGAGGGATTGGAGTACTGTGCGGTAATCATGGTTGAATAGTAGGGGTTTGATTCTTTTTAGGACTTGGAGCTTATAATAGCCCTCCTTGATTGTTAAGTTTATGTGTTTCTTCATTTTGAGTTCCGAGTCCAGAGTGACACCAAGGTCTTTTATTTCATTGGGGAATTGAAAGTTTGGTTTTATGGACACAATTTCTTGGATGGTCTTTGTGGTGGTTTTGTTGGAAATGTGTAAGATTTCTGTTTTTGTGTGGTTGAGCGTGAGAGATATCTGAGTGAGGAGGTTTTTTATTTGGATAGAGAGGGTTTCCCATAAAGAGATGGTGTTTGGTATGTTTGCCTTGATGGGAAGTAGGATCTGGACGTCGTCTGCGTAGATGTAATAGATGAGGTCCAGGTTAGAAAGGAGCTTGCAGAGGGGGAGCATATATATATTGAACAGGGTAGAGGAGAGTGAGGATCCTTGGGGTATGCCATGGGGGAGAAGGAATTGTTTTGATTCAGAGTTGTTGTGGTGAACTTTGTAGGATCTGTTAGAAAGGTAGGAGCCGAACTATTTGAGGGTTGTTTCTCCTATCCCAATCTCCATCCGTCAGGTTAGTAATATGTTGTGATTTATGGTGTCGAAAGCGGCAGAGATGTCCAGTAGTATCAGAAGGTAGGAGTGTCTGTTGTTGATGCCTCTGTGGGCTGTGTCTGTGAGTGATAAAATGAGAGTCTCGGTGCTGAGGGATTTCCTGAAGCCGTGTTGTGAGGAGTGCAGTATATTATGGTTTTCCAGGCATTCTGAAAGTTGAAGGGTCACAAGTTTTTCCATGATCTTGGATATGAAAGATAGGTTTGAGATGGGTCTGTAGTTGGCAGGGTCGGAGGGGTCGAGTTGTGGCTTTTTGAGAATAGAACAATAATGTAAAATTACAAGCAAAAATATAGTCTGTTTTGACATTTTAAATGAGTGTATCATAGACTGTACCTACTCCTCTTCAGTTTAATGGCCTGAAATGTATTAAACATGGAAAAATGAATTTTAATTAAAAATATTTTCACTATAATACACTAATCTAATTGGAACAATTCTAAGACTCAATTGGATTGTTTCACAGAAACAAATTATAAAAGTTGTTCAATAATTCTAACCTTAAAACTAACCTTTTTTACATCAGTAACAGTACAGTTATATTGTTATAATTGCAATAAGTCTACAGTATCTCCAGGGTTAGCAGAGTAAAACTCTCAATTAAAGATTTTCATTATAAATCCTCTTACTTCACTAGATTGAATAGGGAATAGAAAAATGATTAGTGAAAAGATAGCACTCCTTTAAGATAAAGAGATTATCATGAGTAAGTATTTTCATACTTTTAATTTGAATGAGTTGAGTTTATAATTCTGAAAATCATGTCTATGCTCTGACGAGTAGTTTGTTGAGTGAATATCTCATTGAAAATATCTCGAAGATAAACAGCATTGGAACTTAAATGAAAAATGTAGAAGAAACAAGAATTTTGAAATAGAAGGCATATTTACAGTTCTCATTCTTTCTCATTGTCCCTCAAAATTTCTCAAATTCCAGCATGTTTCTTTGTATTTAATCTTATAACCATGTTTGCTAAGGCATGTTAAAATGTGAATTAAGGCTTTTGTGGGCAAAAAGAAGTTTTTATTCAGCTGGCACCATTTTAAAAATAAGAACTAGTAGGCTAGGAGTGACTGGGGATCAAGCTTGCCCTAAAAAAAAAGTCCTCAGAGGGGGTGGACATGGTGGGGATATCTTTATAATGGTAATAGGGGGTTGTGGTCTAGGGCTGGAGGATATCATAATTTGCTTGAGAGGGACCTCTACCAGGCCTGGGTATTTGCTCATTTGAGGGACAGGAATTTGCTTTGCAAGAGAAACTTGCTTTTGGGGAGACTTCCTCTGATGTGGGATGATTGCTCTGGCCAACAGGAGAGGAGGGGATCATCAGTCCAAGTGATGCATTTTCTCCTGAGTTAGGTCTTGTCAAATGAATCTGATCAATTTATTTGACTGGATGACCAAGGAGCTGATGAGGGTAGAGTACTATATTTGGATTTCAGTAAGGCCTTTGAAATGATTTATTAATTTGTTTAAAATTGTATACACCATTCCAATCAGCAAAACTACCAAAACAATTTACAATAAAGCAAACATAATTTATGTATGGAGACACATAAATAAACTGAGCTTCCTTGGTAGGGTACCTAAAGTGACTGATTTAGAATCTGGTTAAGTGTGAGGTGAGGAAGGCTAGTGGTAAATAGTAGGGATGTGAATCGTATTTCTGATGATTGAAAATATTGTACAATATTTTCAAAGTCATCAGAAATTGGGGGCTCCTCCCTAAACTGATAGGAAAACCCCACAACATTTTTGGTGGGGTTCTCTTATCATTTTGGGGGAGGGTGGGAAAAACAGCACATAAAAAACACATAAAAAACACTTCAAAAGAGCTCCCTTAGCTTCCCCCACCCTCCCAACCCCACCAAAAATGTTTTAAATCACCTGGTAGCCCCGGGAGCGATCTGTCACATGGTAGGAGTAATGGATGGCCGGCGCCATCTTTAAAAATGGAGTGGGCCATCCAGTGCTCCTACCATGTGACAGGGGCCGGCCAGTGGCACGGATTCCCTGTCACATGGTAAGGGCAAAGGGCCATCAGCGCCATTTTTATTAGTGGCAGCCGAGAGCGGGAGATCGCTCCTGGGACCACCACTGGACCACCAAGTGATTTAACACATTGGGGGGGGGGGGGGTCGGGAGGGTGGGGGAAGCTAAGGGAGCTCTTTTGAAGTGTCGGGGTGGATTTTTTGTTTATCGGCTCGGGTGCAGCCGATAAACAAAAAACCCGATTGGGCCGCATGAAAAAAAATGTACGATGTGAATCGGAACCGGAATTGGAACCGATTCCAGTTCCGAGTCACATCACTGGTAAATAGATTCATTTCTAGGAGAGGGATATTACTAGAGATGACCCATAAAAATAAGTCTTGGACCAGGAAAGGTTTGTCTTTTACAGATGATACCAAAATCTACAAAAGAGACAGGATGGTAGGAAAAACATGGGTTGACATCTAGAGAAGCTTGAGGAATTTTCTAGACTCTGTCAGCTAAGATTTAATCCCTAAAAATGTAGAGCCATGCACTTGAGCTGAAAATATCCAAGGGACTGGTGAAATTCATCTAACCAAGAAAGAACAGCTGGGTCTGAGGCAGATTTGATCTGATAATGTTAAGATGGACAAACAAATGGATAAGATGACATCAAAAGCCAGAAAGATACTTAGCTGCTCAGGAAAAAGGATAATCAACAGAAAAAAAGGATGTGATATTGCCCTAGTATAGGTCCCTAGCAAGACCTAATTTGGAATACTGTGTACAATTCTGAAGACTGCATCTTTATATGGATATAAAGTTAGAGTCAGTTTAGGGATTAGCTATTAAAATACTCAGTGGTCTTCTTTGGAAAGCATATCAAGACAGACTTAAAATCTAAACATGTATACCCTTGAAGAAAGTTGGGACAAGAGGACATTTAAATATCTCCATGGTTTCCTTGCACTGAGGATGGGGTCCTTTCAAAGTAAAGTAGGATCTAGAACAAGGTGTCATGGGTTGAGGGTGAATAGAAGTAAACTCAGGGGTAAACTAAGAAAATATTTCTTTACAACAAGTCTATTGGGGGCATAGGACTGCCCCCTGTGGATATGGTGGAAAGAAGGACAGTATCCAAATTTTAACAAGTTTAGGACAAACACAGAGAATCTCTAAGGGAGTGGTAGGAATTGAAAAGCTAAATAGTTGATGTGGATGTGCAGAATAGACATCTTGTATGATCATTTTATACTGTCATGTTTCTGTTTCTAAATTTCTATGTGATGGTCAAGGCAGAGATATTAGCACACATGTTAGCCTTCTAACTCTTTCAGCTGAAGTGAACTGCCATTTTTTGAGTGTAGTTAACTTTTGTGATTTAACACAAATCAAAAACTTTAGGCCTGGGGAGGGGAAAAACAAAATGGCTCCCTGAACAGACGCTAGTTGCCCACACTCCGGCAAGCCTCTAAGATTTTCTTCAGAAAATTCTTACCTTTTGCAATGCCATACAAGAGGAAAGGAAAATTGAGAGTTTTTCCATCTGAACCTCAAATCCCTGCCGGGCAGAGAACTATTCCACAGTTTCGGGCGTATTTTGAAAGCCCTACTAAAATCCAGCGTACTTTTGTTTGCGACTGGTGCGCCAACAAAAGTACGCGAACGCACATTTTTTTAAAATCCACCCCTTTGTGTGTTAGTTAACATGCATTAAATGCGTGCGATACCTAAATCGGGGCGGGTTCTGGGCAGTGTCAGCACCAGAAGGGGAGGAGTCAGGGCGGCACTGGGATGGACGCCATTAAGACATTGCTGATGGCGAAAGGTAAGGACCCTTATCACCACCAGTTTCACACCGATCCTTGCGGCACTCCACTTAACACAGCTCTCTCTTCAGAGTAAGTTCCATTTATCATCACACATTGTCTTATGTCCGTCAACCAGTTTGCAATCCAGGCTACCACCTTGGCACTCACTCCTAAGCTTCTCATTTTATTCACAAGCCTCCTGTGTGGGACCATATCAAAAGCTTTGCTGAAATCCAAGTAGATGACATCGAGCACTCTTCCTCGATCTAATTCCCTAGTCGCCAAATCAAAAAAGTCAATCAGATTTGTTTGACAGGACCTTAACCTGGTGAACCCATGCTGCCACTGGTCTAGCAATTCTTCCAACTGTAGATGGTTCACTATTCTTTCTTTCAGCTGTGACTCCATAACTTTTCCTACCACCGAGGTGAGGCTAACCGGCCTGTAGTTTCCAGCCTCCTCTCTGCTGCCACTCTTTTGAAGCAGGACCACTACTGCTCTTCTCCAATCACTCAGCACTACTCACATTTCTAGGGATCTATTGAACAGGTCACGCAACAGACCCACCAGCACATCTCTGAGCTCCCTCAGTATCCTGGGATGAATCTCATCAGGCCCCATGGCTTTGTCAACTTTTAATTTTCCTAGCTCTTCCCATATATTCTCTTCTGTAAACAGAGTTACATCTACTCCACTCCCTGGTTAGCCTGACTACAGACCAGTTAGCCTGACTTCAGTGCCAGGAAAAATAGTGGAAAGTATTCTAAACATCAAAATAACAGAACATATAGAACGACATGGTTTAATGGAACAAAGTCAGCATGGCTTTACCCAAGACAAGTCTTGCCTCACAAAACTGCTTCACTTTTTTGAAGGAGTTAATAAACATGTGGATAAAGGTGAACCTGTAGATGTAGTGTACTTGGATTTTCAGAAGGCATTTGACAAAGTTCCTCATGAGAGGCTTCTAGGAAAAATAAAAAGTCATGGGATAGGTGGCGATGACCTTTTGAGGATTACAAACTGGCTAAAAGACAGGAAACAGAGAATAGGATTAAATGGACAATTTTCTCAGTGGAAGGGAGTAGGCAGTGGAGTGCCTCAGGGATCTGTATTGGGACCCTTTCTTTTCAATATATTTATAAATGATCTGGAAATAAATACGACGAGTGAGGTAATCAAATTTGCAGATGATACAAAATTGTTCAGAGTAGTTAAATCACAAGCAGATTGTGATAACTTGCAGGAATACCTTGTGAGGCTGGAAAATTGTGCATTAAAATGACTGATGAAATTTAATGTGCATAATTGCAAGGTGATGCATATAGGGAAAAATAACCCATGCTATAGTTACACAATGTTGGGTTCCATATTAGGAGCTACCACCCAAGAAAGAGATATAGGCGTCATAGTGGATAACACATTGAAATTGTCGGTTCAGTGTGCTGTGGCAGTCAAAAAAGCAAACAGAATGTTGGGAATTATTAGAAAGGGAATGGTGAATACAACGGAAAATGTCATAATGCCTCTGTATAGCTCCATGGTGAGACCGCACCTTGAATACTGTGTAAATTCTGGTCGCCGCATCTCAAAAAAGATATATTTGCGATGGAGAAGGTACAGAGAAGGGTGACCAAAATGATAAAGGGAATGGAACAGTTCCCCTATGAGGAAAGACTAAAAATGTTAGGACTTTTCAGCTTGGAGAAGAGACGGCTGAGGAGGGATATCATAGAGGTGTTTAAAATCATGAGAGGTCTAGAACGGGTAGATGTGAATAGGTTATTTACTCTTTCGGATAATAGAAAGACAAGGGGGCACTCCATGAAGTTAGCATGTGGCACATTTAAAACTAATCGGAGAAAGTTCTTTTTCACTCAACGCACAATTAAACTCTGGAATTTGTTGCTAGAAGATGTGGTTAGACAGTTAGTATAGCTGTGTTTAAAAAAGGATTGGATAAGTTCTTGGAGAAGTCCATTACCTGCTATTAATTAAGTTGACTTAGATAATAGCCACCGCTATTACTAGCAATGGTAACATGGAATAGACTTAGTTTTTGGGTACTTGCCAGGTTCTTATAGCCTGGATTGGCCACTGTTGGAAACAGGATGCTGGGCTTGATGGACCCTTGATCTGACCCAGTATGGCATGTACTTATGTTCTTATATTCTTAGTTTCTTGTTAACTAGCAACGTTCCTTCTCCAGGGTCCTCATTAGTGAACACCGAACTGTAGTATTTGTTTATTATTTCTGCCATTTCTTCGTCTCTCTCCACCCATTGATCCTTTTCCCCTTTCAATTTCAATATACCACTTTGGACTTTTCTCCTTTCTCTGATGTATCTGAAAAATGTTTTGTCACCTCGCTTTACCTCTTTGGCAATCCTTTCTTCTGCTTGACTTTTTGCCATCTTGATTACTTTCTTTGTTTCCCTCTGTTCCACCAGATATTCTTCCTTTGGGATCCTTTATATTTTTTGAATACTGTTCTTTTAGCTTTTATTTTGTCAGCCACCTCCTTTGAGCACCAGATAGGTTTCATTTTTCTTTTGCTTTTCTTTACATTTTCTAACATATAGAATAGTTGCCTTGGTAATTGCTCCTTTTAGTTTGGTCCATTGTTGTTCCACATCTCTCTTGTTTGCCCAGCCTTTTAGTTCTTCCTCAAGGTACTTCCCAATTTCATCAAAGTCTGTATTGGATCAATCAATTTGTAGTGATTTTATTGACTGAGATTTTAAAATATGTAGGAGCTATGCAATATATTTTGAAAATTATATGTAAACCAAGGGCCACAAAATAATTTATTTATTGGAGCTGCATCCTCAGTTTCTATCACCTTCTTCTGGTGGAATTGAATAAGTGTCCCAAAAGTAGGTGGGGCATAGTAGATGTGGATGTCCCTGTTTCCCACAGTCCATGCATACTCCCAATCTGCAATCTGACATTGTCCTGCTTCCCAGGGGTGGAAACTCTCTTGGGGGCCATTGGTCAGCCCCTGTCACATGGCTGGCACCATCTTGTGCTCCTACCATGTGACTGGTCTGACCAATGGCACCAGTAGCCCCTGTGACATAGTAAGGGCAAAGGATATCAGCGCCATTTTGATTACTGGCAGCCCATGGCCCAAGTGCAGGAGATTGCGCCCGGACCCCCGTTGTACCACCAGGGACTTTTGGCAAGTCCATTTCTCCTACCATGTGACAGGGGCTGACCAATGGCACAGGTAGCCCCTGTGACATAGCAGGTCAAAGGCTATCAGCACCATTTTGATGCAAGGCAGGCCAGCCAGCCCGACGGCATGGAGGGAGAAATCATTCGAGGGACCCCGCTGGACCACCAGGGATGTTAGTAAGTCTTCGGGAGGGATTGGGATGGTGGGGGGGGGGGGGTTGTATTTAATGTATTATGGTAGATTTTAATGCTTGGGGTGGGTTTTTTGGGCCTGTTTTGTTTTTCCCCGTTTAGTTTTTGTTCGTTTTTCGAAAAAACTAATCGAGGGAAAGCAAACTTTACCCCGAAGTGTCCGACTCAAAAAACGACCCGGTAGAAAAAAACGAAGCTCATCTCTAACGTGCAAGTGTGGGCAAATGCCACTTTTACCACATAAATCAGGGGATTTTAAAAGGGCCGTACGCTGAGTGTATTCCCAGTTAAGAAATGTCCTTCAAACCCCCTATGTAACAGCCTTCACTCCCCCAGTTATCCCCGCCCTTTAAAACTCCACAGATCTTTGTATTTTTCTCTATTTTTTAACTTACGCAAAATCCATAGTAGAAGTAAAGTTACACAGCAGGGAGCTTCAGCGCACTCTGGATCACGTATGTATTTATGTGCACATCTCAGGTTCATGCCCCAGAATGCCTTATACACACCCATTCCCCACCCCTTTCTGAAAACTTTGGAGATTTGCATGTTGCAGGAGATATGCACATATATCGGCAGCTTTTAAAATCCGCTCAGCATGCTTGAGCCTGACATATTCGTGAGTCCTCTAACTAATGCGCTTGTCAGGCTTTTAAAATTCACCTTTAATGTTTTAAGATGCAAACTTTTCAGTGGCATTGTAAAAATGCAGATGAAAACAGAACAAAAAAGCAACTGGCCATGCTTTCTGCCCAATTATTTTTATTCACACTGCTAAGGAAATATCCCAGCTGCCAGTCATTCGGCGTGAATGCTTGTAAAATAAAATTTCTTATCCAAGGCAGATTTTGTTGTCTTCCTCCTTTACAGTTTACTGTATTAGGTAGATAAACATCTAAGATCCCTTAATTGGCAGGGTTGCTATTAGGGATGTGCAGAGGGACACTATACATTGCATTCGGGATTCATATTTGTCGGGGGGGGCAGATAGGTTGCATTCGGCAAGGGGGCCCCCCGATACATTTATACATTAATTCCTATTCGTTTCCCTGCTAAAATTAAATTAACTACAACCTCCCACCCACCTGACCCCCCCAAGACTTACCAAACTCCCTGGTGGTCCAGTAGGGGGTCCGGAAGCCATCCCCTGCACTTGTGCCGTCGGCTGCCAGTAATCAAAATGGTGCCAATAGCCTTTGACCTTTCTATGTCACAGGGGCTACCAGTGCCATTGGTCAGCCCCTGTCACATGGTACGAGCACAAGATGGCACCGATGGCCATGTGACAGGAGCTGACCAATGGCACCGGTAGCCCCTGTGATATAGTAGGTCAAAGGCTATCGGTGCCATTTTGAAACCGGCAGCCGAAGGTGTAAGTGCAGGGGATGGCTCCCGGACCACCCACTGGACCACCAGGGAGTTTTGGTAAGTCTTGGGGGGGTCAGGAGGGTGGGGTTGTTTAAATTGGCTCCTTTAGGCGGCCGAATAATTCGGCAAAGATTCATTGTGTTCGTGGGGAATCGCGATACATTTCGCTTCCCCATGAATACAATGAATAGGGCCCTATATGTTGCGGATTCCCAATTCGTAGGGAACAAATGCACACCCTTAGTTGCTATTTTTTATTTAGCAGAATTGCTTTAATTCTTTGCAGCCTAACAGACAGATTACAGTCACCCCTAAGTCGTTATTTGTTAAAGAAGCTTTTACTTGAAGATTGATTACTATAATGCTCCTAACATTTAAAGTACCCAAGTCACTTGTGTTTTTAATTGTTGGTTGATATTTTGATTATACTATGTGTGTTCAACTGTGAATGTTTTAAATTGTAATCCACCTTGGACAAATATTGGAGATGCAAAGTATAAATTTGGCATTATTAAAATAAATAGATATTTAGTTAACACCCAGTTCCCCTTCTGTCCCATATCTTGCCAGAAAGTTTTGTAATAATCTAAATAGCTATCAATACTAGCAAGGCTAGTGCCCAAACATCCAGTCTCATAGGGCTCCATAGCCTTTCTAGATGATACCCTGCCAACATTAACCTAATGCTCCAAATTGGCCAGTCTCTGGGAACTTGTAGCTTTATTTACATAATTGCATATTTAACAATTGGCAATAATAATATCACATGTTTTATTACATTTCTTATATAGCAATCAAAATGCTACTCTTATTGTTACTCATTGTTTACTCTGCACTGTCTAACTCCAATTGATTGTGATTAAGTTTATTCAGCCTGCCAGACATACCCAGTCACTCCTAATTGGTCACTTTCTAGATCATCCTGCTGCTTCCCTTATTCTTTCTATCTTTACCCTCAAACTGTAGCAAACTGGTACTAATGAGGTTAGCCCTATGTCACTCGGTCATGCTTCTGCTGTACTCTCAGCTTTTTACATTTATACTGTGAAGATTCCTTTCTTAGGATAATTACTTAGGATCAGAATTTAATAACCACAGAATTAACATTTTTATACAGCTTTTAGGGTAATAAAGATTTCATCTGTACCCAACTACATTGTTAGTTTTCTTCTAAGTAATAAACCAAGAAATTTAAAAGAGCTAATATTGCTCACTTCAGTTGCATTTTGTGGCAACTTTCAGTCTGTTCTTTATTTTTAACCAACAACTCAGTCACCCCTTTTGTTTGATATGAAATTACTGTCTTTGTCAATTTTACTCAGTCACATCTTAACTATTTAATCATTTATTTTCCATCAGCTGAAGATGCTTGTGGAGGAACAATGAGGGGATCCAGTGGAATAGTCTCCAGCCCCAGCTTTCCCAACGACTACCATAACAATGCGGACTGTACTTGGACCATTGTAATGGAACCTGGTGATACCATTTCACTCATTTTCACAGATTTTCAGACTGAAGAAAAGTATGATTATTTAGAAATAGAAGGTTCTGAACCACCAACAATATGGTAAGTAAATTTTTTTTTTTTTTTTTGGTCTTGGTTATCATTTCTAAATCATTTAGGTGAACTGAATAGATGCTAATGATGTTCTAGCCACTCTAAAGCCCACGGATTAGGAGCAAATAAAGGTAAAGGACTGATCGAGAAGAATGTGTTTACTTTCAAGGCTGGAATATGAAATGTAAATAAGTTGTTTGAAATGCAGAGTTTGGTCCATTTGCTTTCTGCGACCATAAACTGAATACATTTTTGGTGTTTATTCCATATATCTTTTGATTGCTTTATATCATACCTCACAATTTTATAAGGAACTATTGTGTAAATAAAAGTGATAACATAATGAGTTACTTCATACAGTGGTTTTATATAGAAAATACTGGACTTTGAATTCCACTACTTGACTGTTGGTCTGTACTATATTTTCAAGATTTAATTTGACAATTTTGAGATTTAGAGGGTCATTTTCAAAGGCTTATCGTGTACGATAAGCCATGCGGGGGGCGGAGTTGGGGAGGCGAAAGGAGGAGTTGGGGCGGAGAGGGGGCAGACTCAGCGATGTCTTCGCTGGCAGCGATAAGGTTAGTAACCTTATTGTCGCCAGTAGCGCGCCGAATAGCACCACCTTTCACGGTGGTGCTATTCAGTGCAAAAGCCGGCAGTGAAGACACCACAGTAGTGTGAAGGCTGCCGGCTTTCGCAGGCCCGCCCCCCCCCCCCCCCACCCCCCGTTTTCACAGGATTCATCATTCTGTGATAGAATGATGAATCCAGGCCTTAGTTAGGTTCAGTGCAGAATATAATTTTCACCAAGGGGGAATACCCTCTGCACAAATGTAACATATTGTGCCCTGTATCTTCATAGAAATGATAAAGTACAGTTTTGTATTTCTTGCTGGCTTTTTTGTAAAGGTTACTTTATTTTTAAGCCTTATAATCAGCATGTTCCAACATTTTGCCTTTTCTTCTCTGCTGGTGCCAGGATCTGTTCTAAGTTGCACCTTTTTTTTGAGAGACGTCAGACTTATCTTTCCTCATAAATCTGAGAGCTTCAGAATTCATCAGAAAGCATAACCAATGTTAGACGTTACCATATGCCATCACTCCTCTATCCTGCTGGATTCTCAGCAATGTTCCTATAGCCCTCCTTTACCTCCAGCAGGCATTTCTCTGACATTCCTCACACATTTATTGCCATTACTCATTCCTCGGTGCCTTCCAGCCATCCCCGCCACCTCCTCATCTACCTCTAGCTACATCTCCTCTAGTTCCTTTGTACTTCTAGTTGCTGAATCCATGGATGGACATACCTCGCACTCATGTTCTGTCTTCCAGTCACCACTCTTCCAGGCATGCAGCGCCTCCAGCCATTCTTGTCAAATCTCTTCATGCCAACTCCTGCCCATGTCAGATTTCTCAGGCTTCCCTCTTTCAAATCCAGTCACCATTGCTGATGATCCTTGCATTGTCTTCCTTCCAATTTCATGACTTTCAATCCATAGAATAGACATAGCATTCACAGCCTTCCTAAACAGCTGCTGTTAAACATTTCTCTATGTACGCCTTTTCCTAACATAATGTCCCCAGCTGGCATCTGCCATTTGCCTTCTGCTGATTTAGATCCACCTTCCCTGCAGGCAACGTTTGCAATATAATCAAAACAGAGTACAAACATGCAAAACAATGCCTTACAGCACTGTGACATCACTTTTTCCAAACACTCTTTGCAACAGCATACAGAAGGAAACTAAGAATGCGATTAATAGGGGAAAAAAACTAGAAATGACTCAAGCAACTTTTTGCTGGCTAGATTCTAGAAGATCAAATATCTACATAAAGTTTAAAAAGGTATATTGTCAACAACAAGGTACTTTTAAAGTTTGAAAAACAAAATATGATAAGTTCTTTCCCTCTATGGCACTTCTCACGAGCCAAACAAAATTGGAGACTAATGGACAGACAGGAGAATAACTGTCAAACAAATGCACACAGTGGCATATATGGTTGTGGGTAGATCTATACAAGTATGTTATAACATGTGCGTTTGATTATATGCATATTTTTGTAAAATATGGGTATCTCTACCCCACAACATATGACAATAGCTTTCAAACTGGTGCACGGGTGCACAAGTGCGTGCATGCGTGTATCGGCGTATACCCAGGGATGTGGCTATTTTATAACTTGCGTGCGTACATGTGTGCATGTTCTAAAATTTCCTGGCAGTGCACACATGGGTGCCAAATTTTAAGTGGGTGTTCAGTTCACATGTGCATGTAAATCCCGCTTTAACTGCATAAATCAGAGAATTTTAAAAGAGATGCACCAACAACATTTCCAGTTTAAGCAATTTGTCCTCAGTTCACTCAGTTAAGAGAAAGGCCCTCCAAATTCCACTCCTTCTGTCCTCCCAGTTAGCCCTAACCTTTAAAACCCTGCAAATCTGCATATTTTTCTTTATTTCTTAACTTACGTCATCCATTGCAGAAGTAAAGTTATACGATAGGAGGCCTTGGTGTATGCCGGGTTGCATAAGTGTTTATATGCACATCTCAGGTTCATGCTCCAAAACACCCATGCTCTGCCCAGACCACACTCACACCCCACCCCTCTTTGAAAACTGAGGTGGATACTTGCATATTTGGCCGGCTTTTAAAATCTGCATGGCGCACACAAGCTTAACTTATTCACGCATCCCCGGGCTTTTAAAATTCACCTTTATGTGCATATGTAGGCAAATATTTCAATGCATTAAGCATGCATAAGATTCCTTCCTATTTTAAAAATATATGCACAAATATTTTCCACTCAAAAGTATAAGTTGGCCAATTTTAAAACATGCATGCATAAATGAAATTAACTAGTTTACCAATTATTCCACCAGTTCACCCAGCCCATCTCTAGATCTTCAATATCCTCCTGGTTTTTCAGCCTGAACTTCCCTCAGTTCACCCAGCAAGTAACAGACAATAAACAAATCTGCTATCAATTATTCACGATAATTAGCAGGTATAAAAATAGACAAGTATTTTGGCAAATGTACATGCATGTCTTTTAAAATAGCAATTTACACATGTAAGTGTTGGCTCCGCCTAGAAACTCCCATGGACTATCTCCTTTTTAAGTATATATATGTGTATGTGAAAGTGAAAATACACACTAATATTTTTTACTTTTTCAAAATATAGAGTATTCGAGTAGATACTACTTATGTGCATATATAATGTTTTGAAAATTCACCTGTGTGTAAATTATTGTATGCTTCTATGTATGTATGCTTTTATAATTATATTTTGATGTTAGATTACTATACTTTGCTATATGCAGGCTTCCCCACCATCTGATTAAAAGCTCTTTAAATAATTCAGAATTCTGCCTCCCGGCTGGTCTTAAGAGGCCACCCATGGGATCATGTAACCCCCTTATTGCATCAGTTTCACTGGCTGCCAGTATTTTATCATATTAAGTTTAAAATACTGGTCTTAGTTTTCAAAGCTCTTAAGCTAGATGGCCCCAACTTCTTGTCAAAACTCTTATCCCTTACATCCCACAGTAAGCTTTAAGATCTCAGGCAATAAACTCCTGCACATCCTCTCAATGAAAGCCAGTCACCTAAGTGAATCTAGGAAACGTGCCTTCTCTAGTTTAGGTCCTACTTTAAGAAACAACTGACTCAGCACTTTGTGAGTCTTACGGGATATTTCCTTATTTCTGAAGCAACTGAACACTCTGCTTTTTCTGTTATTTCAGCATTTGAATAAGAAGCATGTTGATTATTATTTTGTATTTGTAACTCTATATTTATTTAATTTTTTACTGTTCTTTACCTAGTATGACAGGTCTGCTATAGGCAAATAATGAATATTGAAAATAAATAAATGCATAAATAAATAAATAATATTCATAAAATGTAGAAAACAAAATCCAAACAGTTAAAGCATCTAATTTATTTCAACCTGGTATTATCAACCATTTCAAATTTGCAAAATGTGATTTTTAAACAAAACAACTGATAGACATCTACAACATACTTGCCTCTATTATTCTGTCATTGGATCATATCATATTCTTCATCTGCCATGCCCTCACTTTCTTTTTTTTTTTCCAAACCACAGGCTTCCACACCTATCCATGATACAGCATGTATGTGCGTTAAGTGGCAGTTCAGAGTTTAATCCTGGCAGTTTTATAAACTGTGAAGCCAGAACTACACAGTTTTTAACATGCTGCATATTTCTGTCTAAAAGTATGTGCAAACTAAGGGGCGGATTTTCAGAGCCCTGCTCGCCTAAATCCGCCCAAAACCGGGCGGATTTAGGCGAGCAGGGCCCTGCACGCCGGTGAGCCTATTTTACATAGGCTCACCGGCGCGCGCAGAGCCCCGGGACTCGCATAAGTCCCGGGGTTCTCTGAGGGGGGCGTGTCGGGGGCGGGCCCGGTCGTCGCGGCGTTTAGGGGGCGTGTCAACAGCGTTTTGGGGGTGGGTACGGGGGCGTGGCTATGGCCCGGGGCGGTCCAGGGGCGTGGCCGCCCCCTCCGTACCCGCCCCCAGGTCGCGTCCCAGCACGCAAGAGGCCCGCTGGCGCGCGGGGATTTACGCCTCCCTCTGGGAGGCGTAAATCCCCCGACAAAGGTAAGGAGGGGGCTTAGACAGGGCCGGGTGGGTGGGTTAGGTAGGGGAAGGGAGGGGAAGGTGAGGGGAGGGCAAAAGGAAGTTCCCTCCGAGGCCGCTCCGATTTTGGAGCGGCCTCGGAGGGAACGGGGGTAGGCTGCGCGGCTCGGCGCGCGCCGGCTATACAAAATTGATAGCCTTGCGCGCGCCGATCCCAGATTTTAGCGGATACGCGCGGCTCCGCGCGTATCTACTAAAATCCAGCGTACTTTTGTTTGCGCCTAGAGCGCCAACAAAAGTACGCCTATGCGCGCTATTTGAAAATCTACCCCTAAGGGTAATAGTAAAAGGAGTTTTCTGTGAGGAAGGGTCTGTTACTAGTGTGTGCCTCATAGATCAGTCCTTGGACTGTTTTTTTTTCAACATTTCTGTTAACGAAATAATGGAAAGTTAGTAGGGAAAGGTTTGCCTTTTTATTCCACTGATATCAATATTTGTAACAGGATAGACAGACAGGAAAGAGGGAAAAGATTGAAGAGGGATCTAGTAAAGCTCAAGGAATGGTCTATGGTCTGGCAGCTAAGATTTAATGCTAAAAAAATGCAGAGTAATGCATTCAGGATGAAAAAACCTAATAGAAATGTACAGTAATGGAGGTGAAATTCTTCTAAGCTCAAGGATCTGGGAGTAATTGTATCTGATGATCTTAAGGTGGCCAAAAGTAGATAAAGTGACAGTAAAAGCCAGAAAGATGCTTGACTGCATAGGGACAAAAATGGTCAGTAGAAAAGGGAAGCAATATTCTGTTCAATTCTGGAGGCCCCAGTCTCAGAAGGATATAAACAGGATGGAGTCAGTCCAGAGGGTGGCTACTAAAATGGTCAGTGGTCTTTGCTCTAAAGCATATAGGTATAGACGTAAAGATCTAAACATGTATACCCTAGTGGAAAGATGAGATTGGGGAGATATAACAGAGACATTCAAATATCTCAAAGATTTCCATGCTGAGGAGATGAGTCTTTTTCAATGGTAATGAAACTCTAGAATGAGGGGTCATGAGATGAAGATGAAAGGGGTTAGACTCAGGATTATATTAGGAAACATTTCTTTATAGAGAGGCTGGTAGATGCATGGAACAGCCTCCTAGTGGAGGTGGTGGAGACAAGAGCAGTATCTGATTTCAAGAAAGCATGGGATAAATAAAGGGGATCTCTAAGGAAGAGATGCAAAATTACTTGGACGGATGGGCAACTGGATGGGCCATATGGTCATTTTCTGCCATCATGTTTGTATGTTTCTATTTCAATAAAAACTACAACAGAAAGACAACAACACCGATCAGGACTGTCTGTCTATACAAATGCAAAAAGACAAAAGATAAAAGACAGCCTCTACCAATAGCTCACAATTTACATCTTAAATACATTTATTGATTCATCTGTTTATTCATTATCACATACTAAAATCCAAAATCTGTGTGTTTATCCTAAAATGTTAATATAGAATAAATGTATCAATTGATTCCTTAAGTCAACCAAAATGCAATGCTCCCCAACTAACCTCTATACATCAATACACACATATATCAAGAAAACACACAAAGACATATCACAATACATCACATATTACACATACACAACCAAAATAAAAAAACATAAATAAAAAACATGTATATCAATCAAAATCAAAAAACCCAAAAAAGCAATAAAAGGAAAAGTATGGCCAAGCTCCGCAAAAGTGAAGCTGCTTTCTATTGTCCGTGGTATCTGATAAAAAACATTGGGGTAAATTTTAAAAGCCCTGCACGCGTAAATACAGCCGGATTTACAAATGCAGGGCCGGCGCACCTATGTTGCATAGGCCGCCGGTGCTCGCAAAGCCCCAGGACACGAGTAAGTCCCGGGGCTTTGCTTGGGGGGCGTGCCTGGTGCGTGTTGGGGGCGTGTCGGGGGTGGCGCAGCATTCAGGGGTGTTCCGGGGACGGGGACGTGGGCGTGGTGCCAGCCTTCAAAGCAGCCCCCGGGCCGGGGAATGGCGTGCCGGCAGCCAGCCAGCACGCACAAGTTACACCTGCCTCAGGCAGGCGTAACTTTTTTGACAAAGGTAGGGGGGGATTTAGTTAGGGATGGGGTGTGAGTTAGATAGGGGAAGGGAGGGGAAGCCGGGGGGGGGGGGGGGGGGGGGGGGGGGGCGGGCGGAAAAAAAGTTAACTTCAAGGCCGCTCTGATATCAAAGCAATCTTGAAGGGAATGGGGAAAGCCATCGGGGCTCCCATCAGGCTCGGCGCACGCAAGGCGCACATGTGTGCATCCCCTTGCGTGCGCCAACCCCGGATTTTATAACATGTGCGCGGTAGCGCACGCATGTTATAAAATTGGGCGTAGATTTGTTCGCGCCGGGCTCTGACAAGTGCTGCCGTGGACTGAATGTTGATTTTTAGAACATAAGAGAGGCAGAGCTATTCAAAGTCTCTGCAGCCACATAATCTTTTGAAAGAATCTGTTTGTGGAATTCAGTATGAGTGGATGCCTTGAGACTGTTTGGTTCTGACCGATGTTTGCCGCAATTGTCGTGGACTGGATGTGGTCAGCAACTAGAACTACATTGTGGATATACATAATGGGCTGGATTTTCAAAAGATTACATGCATAAATCCAGAGGATTTACGAGTGTAACCGGCCTTACGCGCGCCGGGCCTATTTTAAAAAGGCTTGGTGGTGCGCGTAAAGCCCCGGGAGATGCGTACGTCCCGGGGTTTGCAAAAAGGGGCAGGGAGGGTGGTGGGGAATGGGCGGTCCGGGGCAGTCTAGGGGTGGGGTCAGCAGCTTCTGGCACAGTGGCGATTTGCCGCTGTGTCAGAGATCATGTGCCGGCAATTGGCCGGTGCGCCCAATTTGTACCTGCCCAGCCACAGGCATAAAAGGTAAAACAAAAATTTTGGGGGGTTAGAGTAGTGCTGGGGGGAAAGGTTAGGGGAAGGGGTGGAAAGGTCAGGTTAGGGGGAGGGAACGGGGGAAGACTGCGTGGCTTAGCGTGTGCAAGGTGCACAATTATGCACTCCCTTGTGCGTGCCAATCCCTGATTTTATAACTTGCGTACGCCTGCGCACGCAAATTATAAAATCGGGTGTACATGTACGTGCACCGGGTAGCACAAGCACATGTACACTCGCGTGCAACCTTTTAAACCAATATCACGGACAATAGAAGGCAGCGTCACTTGTCAGATGATACATACTCTTTTGCGGAGCTTGGCCATTCTTTTCCTTTTTTTGCTTTTTTGGGTTTCTTGATTTTGATTGATATATATGATTTTTTTTATTTTAGTTGTGCATGTGTAATATGTGATGTATTATAATATGTCTTTCTTTGTGTATTTTGTTGATATGTGTGTATTGATGTATGGAGTTTAGTTGGAGAGTGTTGCATTTTGGTTAACTTAAAGAATAAATTGATACATTTATTCTATATTAGCATTTTATGATAAACACATAGATTTTGGATTTTAAATGCCTTCATACTGTGAAAGCCCCCATGTAATTTTAGCCACTCTGAAAAGGGCAAAACCAAATAATTTACCCAGGGAAACCGCATAAACATTTTTGAAAATGTATTCCCCTACCGTGAGGAAAAAAACCTCTTCAGTCCATGTAAGTCCCATAGACCTAGATTAATCATTTTGCTATAAATTTCACATGAATAGCACCTGCAAATAATGAAGGGGTATGGTTAGGGAAATTTATAAGATAATACAACATGCACTATTTTAGAACATCACATAGGCATTTTATCACATCTTTGGGCTGCTGAGAGAAGGAGGGAGAGGGAGAGAGAGAGAGAGAGAGTATAAGGCTCTCATATAAGTCAACTAATCATACCCTGTAGCAGGGGTAACTAGTAACTAGAATTGAGGTTTTGGTGACTGTCTAGGGTTTGGGGGGCAGTTTTACATGCACAGTCAGAGGTACGAACAGCACAGTACAGATCAGTGAAGATTTGATGTGATTTGGAGTGAGGAAAGTTACACAAAGATGAGATTTGTACATTGTACTTTCAACCTAGTTTGATGCACTCTCTACCTAGCTGCTATCAACTAGGGCAAGAGTACATTGTACAGATATCATCTTTGTGAGCCTTTCCTCACTCCAAAGTCACCTCAAATCTTCACTGATGCATAATGTGCTGTTCGTACCTCTGATTGTGCATGCAAAACTTCCCTCAAATCCTAGACCACCACTAAAATCTCACCTCAAGTTACTAGTTGACCCTCCTACAGTGGGTATAAATAGTTGAAGAATATGTGTGCCTCCACAGAGTGTCTCTCTCTCTCTCTCTTTCACGCTCTCTCTTACTCTCTCTCTCTCTCAGATTTGTAATTAATATTGTAAATCCTGTCCTGGGCATAATGCCTGAAAAAAAGGTGTAGTTATTTTCTGATGTTGAATACCCCACATTTTCATGAACTCCACCCAAACTACTCCCAAACTTTTAAAAATGTGCATATACATCTTGTGATGTGTATACCCTGTTAATTTGTTGAATTTATTATATAAACTCTTAAAGTTATGAATTAAAAAACATTGCACGCTTGATGAGTAAGACTTTGAGTCTGGACAGGATGCGTCTTGTATTTTGACAACACATAAGAAAAGAAATCTGTTGTTTTAGTTAAAATATTCTTACTTTGACTTAACAATGCTTGTAAAAATAGTGTAGATATTTCATTGGTTTGTAATAAATTCTAACTTTACATAAACATATATGGAAAATGATATTGTAGAAAATAATTTTGCCCATAGACATAAAAGGGGTGAAAATCTTTAGTATATAGGCCCTACATCCTTTGAAAAAATGTGCTAGCATAAAGTTGGTGAGAAAAAAGTGCCAGTGTATTTTGTACCTCTTAATTATGTGCACACATACTTTTGAAAATGTCAAGTACATATGATGTTTTTTTCCCCTTTATAATGCAGCTAAAAGTATGTATTGTGAATCACGTGCAATTTTTCAGCTCTTCTGACAATGGCAGTTTTCAGACAGGCCAATTTACTGAGTAAATGGCTTTGAAAATTGACATGTATTGTCTTAATGCTTCAAAAATATTAGATCACCAAATAGGAGCAGTGCAGATTGCAGATTTAAAAGTTCATTCAGCTTAGAATGTCAAAGTATAATCATACATCCAAGGCAGTAATTTATTTTATAATTGCAAAGGTAATTTATTCAATCCTTAAGAATAAACTTTCACAAATAGCCTTGAAGACACTGAGTCCCCCGACATGTGCTGTATACAGAACTTTATAGAAGTGCTGTGTTTATGAGCACAGTAATCTGTCCCTCCCAATGCAGGGAGCCCGCACGTACATGTTGGGGGGACTCCACTTTCAAGGTTATTTGTGAAAGTTTATTTTTAAAGGATTGAATAAATTAGCTTTGGAATTATAAAAGAAAATTACTGTCTTGGATTTATGATTATACTTTGACTTTCTAAGTTGAATGAACTTTCAAATCTGCAATCTGCACTGCTTCTATTTGGTGACCCATGCAAATGTGGTGCAGCCTAATTCCCCTTATCTTGTTGGATGTTCAAAAATATTAGACAAATAGTCATTGTTGTGAATATAGCACAACTGGGGGCGATGCAGTGGTTACTGAACATTCAATCAGTGGCCTGAATTATTTATAGGCACATTTGGTCCATTTTCAAAAACAGTTTTTCCATATCCCAGAACAAAAACAACCTTTGAAATGTTTAACAGTGTATTATGTCTTTTTCAATTTGCTTTAATTAGAATTGCTCAGATGTTATAAAACTTTCTAGAGTTATATATTGTTTGAGACATGTGTTTGTTTAGCTAATATGTAAAGGTGAAATGTATGCATCAAATTCATCTGCTATACTTGACGAAATCTGATAGCATTTCATGAACGGTGGTACACTGCAACATATCATATAAACTGATTTATGTGGATTTCTGGGTACCCAATAAGCGTAATCAAAGAAGTAAAATTTTCACATCAAATCCGTGCATATTGTTTGCATTCATACTTTGAGAAATGGGGGCATAATGGCAGAGATCAAGATTCAGAAAGTTCCAGCTAAAATATTGTAGCCACCGATGTTTTGATATTATGGGTCTTGTGAGTGAATGCTTCAATTACACTTATTTTTTTCATTTGGTAATAGCAATATGAAAGCCAACAGAAAAACAAGAATTAAGGATATGGTACTGAGAGGCATTGCTAGTTTCTCAGATCCTTTTTGTGAACGATATGCTACAGGAGATCTCTTTTCATTGAACAGAAGGATTGAGGCATCTCAACCAAACACCCTCTTTGTATTTCTAGACCTTTTTAGCTTAAGGATGTTTACATATTCTTTTTTTTTTTTTTTTAGGTATAAGCCTTTTTACAGAGAGTTTACAATTTAAGGACCTGAGGCAATAGGAGATAAAGTGATTTGCCCAAGGTCACAAGGAATGCTAGTGGGAGAGTGGGATTTGAACCCTGGGTCTCAGCCTATTGCTCTAACCACTAGGCAGTTCTGTGAGAAGGAAATATTATGAATGTTCATGGAAAAATAGTTTATCATTTTATATTGCTCCTTTAGGCTGCAGCCTTTGAATATTCAGGTTCTGAAATATTGACAATTTGAAACCTGTATTCCATATTTTGTGTGACTGGTTCATATGTCACGTTAGAGGATATGGCAATCTCTACAGCTACACATAACCTGACAGCAGAATGAACCTATGGAAGTTGGATGGCGAGTGACCCAGGCATTAAACTAGCCTGATGAACCCCCTCACAAAGCACACGGAGATTGTTATGTTTGAGAGTCATACTCCAGGCTAACATTACTCAAGCAGAGAAACAAGCAGTGGGTGATAGGGATGTGAATCGTTTTTTGACGATTTAAAATATCGTCCAATATATTTTAAATCGTTAAAAATTGTTAGAGGCGCGATACAATAGGAATTCCCCCGATTTATCGTCAAAAATCGTAAATCGGGGGAGGGGGGAGGGGAAGGGGGAGGGCGGGAAAACTGGCACACTAAAACAACCCTAAAACCCACCCCGACCCTTTAAAATAAATCCCCCACCCTCCCGAACCCCCCCAAAATGTTTTAAATTACCTGGGGTCCAGTGGGGGGGTCCCGGTGTGATCTTCCACTCTCGGGCCATGGCTGCATTAATAGAAATGGCCATACGGCCGGCGCCATTTTGCAATACGGCAATACGGCCATACGGCCGGCACCATTTTGCAATACGGCCCCAGTGCAGTAGGTCGCTCCCGGACCCCCGCTGGACTTTTGGCAAGTCGTGTGGGGGTCAGGAGGCCCCCCCAAGCTGGCCAAAAGTCCCTGGGGGTCCAGCGTGGGTCCGGGAGTGATCTCCTGCGCTCGTGACGTCGGGGGACAGGAACCAAAATGGCGCCGGCGCTACCTTTGCCCTGTCATATGACAAGTCAAAGGTAGCGCCGGCGCCATTTCTATTAACACAGCCGTGGCCTGAGAGTGGAAGAACACACTGGGACCCCCCCACTGGACCCCAGGTAATTTAAAACATTTGGGGGGGTTCGGGAGGGTGGGGGATTTATTTTAAAGGGTCGGGGTGGGTTTTAGGGTTGTTTTAGTGTGCCGGTTTTCCCGCCCTCCCCCGATTTACGATTTAAACGATTTAAAAAAAAAAACAAACCCGCAACGATCAGATTCCCTCCCCCCCCCCAGCCAAAATCGATTGTTAAGACGATCAATGACACAATTCACATCTCTAGTGGGTGAGGAGAAGTCATTCTTCTACAATACTTGTGGTGTGAGAAACAGTCCTCACTAAATTATACTGCTGTTGCGGGTTTGTGTGGTTTTTTAACAATACAATTACACTTGCACTACAAAGAACCTCAGACAAGGATTTGAAAAGAAATGAAAAAATGATTTCCTCCTAATTTCAATTGCCTTGAATGGATTGATAGGTGCAAATGTTTTTTTATCAGGCTTTTCAGTCCTTTCTAGTAGAGTAATAATCAGATTTTAAAGGTCAGATGAAAAGAACTGGTAAATTTGACTATAGGATATTAATCTATTCACAGCTACCATTCTTAAGTTTATAATAGAGTTTATCAATATACTGCATCTATTTAGGATTAATTTTCAAAATGTTTCAGCACATAGAATTGGAAGTTACATGTGTAAGTAGCTTGTAGGTATGCAAATAGTATGTTGTAAAGCCTGAAGAGTGATTTATGCATGTTCCAGGGTGTGGTTCTGTATTTCATACACAGGTTAGTATTTTGTAAGTGGTATATGCATTAACTAACTTATATGCACATTTTCACATTTTTACACCTACTAATTGAGTCCAAGAAATGAAATAGCAGTGTTCTTTTGGGTGGAGGTTTGGGTGAAATGATGAGGGGGGTCAGGGTGAAATGGTGCAGGGTCTAGATGGGGGAAGTGTAGTTATAGGTGTCATCAAACTGGTGATTAAAAGTATGCACACAAGTATTTTCATAAGTGGAATACACACATACTTCATAAAACAACTACCTCCATGCATATACTGATAGAAATGTATACATGTTCCATTTATTCCATGCATAAAATATGTGCTTGTAGTTCTATAAAATAGTTGCCTGCATTAAAAAACAAAAAGTGTGTGCATACTGAAACCTTTGGGGCAGAGTTACATGGTATTTTATAAACTGTGTGGCTCCTGTCACACATTTTATGAAATGCCAGCATAACTTAGTATGTACATACCTCTATGTATATTATCCCAGTGGTCATTACTATTTTTAAGTGGAGTATCCTTTGGATATAATGAGGCTGGAGCAGGACAAAATCTTACCACTGGGGCATTGGGCCAATGACACTGCTGAACTATGGATGATACTAAGAGTTGCAACAGAGTGGACATGCCTGAAGGAGTAGAGAGAATGAAAAGTGATTTAAGAATGCATGATGAGTGGTTAAATATTTGGCAGCTGGGAATCAATGCCAAGAAGTAAAGAGACATGTATTTGGGATGTAGTAATCCAAAAGAGTGGTTTGTTGTTGTGGTCCTGCCTATTATGCAGCCTCCTAACCACCAGAGGTCCCTGTGGAGCTATTTCTGCTCTCACTATACTCGGAGTCTCTGTGATTCGATGACTCAGCCGGCTCAGCCTATTTAACCCTACCTTGCGCATAGACCAATGCCTTGTCATTGAATCTGCTTGGCACTGTCCTGTCTTGAACTACCCTCTGGCCTCTGTGCCTTCTAGCCTTGCTTTGCTTTGTTTTGTGGCCTTGTCTGGCCTTCTGTTCTTGTCTTACCCTGTGGCCTTTCAGGCCTTCTGCTCTAGTCTTGTCCTGTAACCTTCTCAGGCCTTCTGTTCTAGTATTGCCCTGTGGCCTTCTCAAGCCTTTTGCTCTAGTCTTGCTCTGTGGCCTTCTCAGGCCTTCTGCTCTAGTATTGCCCTATGGACTTTCAGGTCTTCTGTTCTAGCCCTGCCTTGTGGCTTTCTCAGGCCTGCTTTCTACCTTGTGCCTTCAGGCTTTTGTGTTCCTTGTTCTGTTCTGTTCAGTTTAGTCCTGTCCTTGTCTTGTCCTGTCCTGTTCTATCTGTCCCAGTCTGTTCCAGTGTTCCAGTCTTACCCTCACTCTGTTCCAATGTTCCAGTCTTACCTGCACTCTGTTCCAGTGTTCAAAACGTACCTGCACCCTGTTCCAGATTCCAGTCCTGCACCACCTTTAGTCCTGCATTGTTTTAGACTCCAGCTTCATCTTGCCATACCTCAGTCTTCAGTCCTGCACAGCCTGCACCTCTACTTCAGCTACAGTCTAAGTCCTGCTGGTTGCCAGAACACAAAAGTAAACCTGCATGGGAGGTGGCTGGTATAGACTGAAGATCCTCCAGCTCTGTCGGTGTCTATCCTGAAGTTCTGGACTTCCCCTATTTCATCAGCCCTAGCTGGGCCCTCAGCCATAATATATGTGATAGAGGGAGAAAGACTGATGTGTACGGGACAAGAGACAGATCTTTGGGTGATAAAATCTGGCAATATGAAGGTGGCAAAGCAATGTGACAAAGCAATAGCTAAAGCAAAATAATGCTGGACTGGATAGAGAAAGGAATAATCAGTAAGAAAAAGGAGGTTATAATGCCCTTGCACAGGATCTTGGTAGGCCTCACATGGAGTACTGTGTTCCGTTTTGAAGGCCATTTTTCAAAAGGCTAGAGACAGGATGGAGACAGTCTAGAAAAGGATGACCAAAATGGTGTTGGGTCTCTATCAGAAGACCTATGAGGAAAGGCTGAAGGATCTGAAAATGTACACCCTGGAAGAGAGGAGGTGCAGGGGAGATATGGTACAGACCTTCAGATACCTGAAAGGTTTTAGTGATGCATGAACTTCAAATCTTTTCCATTGGAAAAAAAATCAGTAGAAATAGGAGTCACAAAATGAAATTCTTGGGCAGATGACTAAGAACCAACACCAGAAACTATTTCTTCACGATGTTCAATGCCTGGAAAGCCCTTCTGGAGGAGGTGGTGAAGAAGAAAGCAGTTAAAGAATTCAAGATGGTGGCATGGGATAAACACTGTAGATCCCTAAAGGCTAGAAGATGGAAATGAAGAAAAGAGTGCATGGCGGTAACTTTCTGGTGGGGTGGTTACTATCTTTAACCAAAAAGCCTTGATTCTTTTGCTGCAACTGCAACATTGCTCTCCACTTCAATGATAAGGGGATTTGGATTCAGGCAACAACCCACAAGGGCCCCAACCTTTACAGTCTGCAGAACTGATATGCATGGGGGTGACCTGCATGGAGCAGTAATTACTACCCTTAATGGAATACAAGGGATTACTACCCTTAACTAATAAGCCTTGATGCTTTTGATTTGGATTCAGACAATAACCAACATAAACCCTGACTTTTACAGTCTGCTTTACTGATATGCAGACATAAGTGAAAAAGCACAGGACTGCTTCTAAGGTCAAGTCCATAAGCAAAACACTTCAGCAGTGTCTGAATTTTTACGATGGCTCATCACCCTGTAAAGTTGTTGCAAGCTGTAAATTTTTTTTATGGATTATCATAAAGCTTAGTTGCTACTCTTAAGGGAAACATGGGGGTAACCTGCACAGTGCAGCAGATACTATCATAAGAAGCTTGCTGGGCAGACTGGATGGACCAGTATTCCTTTTCTGCTATCATTACTATATTACAATGGTACTATGAATAGTACAGGCCAATGACACTTTATCCCTGCCAGTTTCTCACTCTCTCAAACTTTCCCTTCACCATGTCCCTTCATTCTCTCTTTCTCTTTAAACTCTACTTCCCCCTCCCCCAACCCTTTTCCCTATCAAAGTCCACTGATGATCTCTGGGGCTGTGAAGGTCCTTTTCCTGTTGTTGTTGTGCTACTTATTACTGCCCCCAAGTACCCCCTAACCTCTAATAAAATCCCTTTCCCAGTCATTCTGCTACTTGTGGTACTGTGCTGGCTGCCAGGAGAGGAACAGGTGTCAGCTGTATATGTAGTTAACTTTTTTCCCTAAGGTTCCTTATTCTCCCTTTTTTGCCATGCTGGCCAACTGTGCCATGTTTCCCCATTCGTTTATTATGGGTGATAAGAGAATTTGATTCAATCTATGTGGTTAACGATGCCACCTTCAATTAAAAAAAAATGTGATCAAAAGCTAAACTTGGGTGTGTGGCTGCCACTGGCACTCAGGCCTTACAACAAAGAATACTAGCCTCAAAAAGATGTCAGCCCTTCATTTGCTGGTATTTTTTTTCCTACCTGAAAAAAATTTCAGTATACCTTTTGTATGGCACTGGAACCACTAAGACTATTGAGGTAAGAGCTCTATCAATCACTAATGCTGACCACAAGAGACATAGGAAGAAGGACAAGCTCAGTGTACATTTATGATGAAAAAGGAACATCTGAAAGCAATCATCTGCATAGAAAAATGTCTCTTGAAAAGAAACACAAGTCATTGAACTTGGCAACTTAGAGCAAGGTAGTACTAGGAGGTGGGGGTAAAAGGGAAGAAGCATCTTTCATACAGCTGCGACATTAATCCTCAAAAAATACAACTTTTCTCTCCGAATTGCTCATACAAGTGTTATGATCTTTCAGACTGGATGAATCTAGTAAAATCTGACCCGTGAGAAATTCCATGGAAAGTCCCCATAATCCTCACATCATGAATTCTTTTTTTGAATCACATTCTGCTGTATTTTCAGGCAACGGGTTTTGCCAGAAAATTCATGGATAAGGCAAAATTTCCAAGCAAATTCAAAAAATCCAAGACAGATTTTGATACATACTGTTAGCCTGTAGACCCTTGGGCCAGGGCGAGGGGTGGAACCACCACCGAGGGACGGCCCCCAGTGGTCCTTGTCGCTGGAAGGTGGTACTGGTGAGGGAGACCCAGCTGGAACTTCACATATACCAGTCCTCGTTCCCCTCAGGTTCAGTCCTTGGGTCCGGGACTGGCAGGACTTAGGTGCGGGTCTCCTTGGTGAAACGGAGTCCAGGGAGAGGCTGAGATGGCATCAGGGGTCCGGGTCAAGACTGGTGGAGTACAGGCGTAGACGAGGACAGTCCAGGAGTCGAGGTTGGCAGCGAAGATGCAGTACGGTGAATCAGGCCGGAGGTCAGGGGCAGGCAGCTAATAAGCAGAGATGAGGAGACAAGCCAAAGGTCGGGACGGGCAGCAGACATGCAGAATCAGGAAACCAAGTCAAAGTCAGAACCAGGAGGACAATTCGAGAAAAGGAATGCAGGAACCAGGAACAAGCAGGGACTCAGAATCAGGAACAAGCAGGAACTCAGGATCAGGAACAAACAGGAATGCAGCAACAACGCACTCCTAAGAGCAGGACCTGTTGCCAAGGCAAAGAACAGGAAGCTGAGTCGGGCTTAAGTAGCCTGGAGTCGTGATGTCATCTTCGGGGGCTGGGCCGAGGTTTCCCGCTGTGATCCCTTTAAATGCTAGCATGTCCCGCACACTGGCGCCTAGGAGAGCGCACACGAGGAGGAAGTTGGCGGCGTCCTGGGCCACGTGGGAGAAGCGCCACCAACTGACTTGGCGCCGGGCTGTGCTGCGCCGAGAGCGGGGAAGCCCCGACATACTGATTACCAAGGCAGGTAGGGGGAACCGGCCGTGGGTTGCCACGGCTGGGATTCCCAACACATACTGTGGCAATTTCAAGGGAAAAAAGTAGAGGACTTATTTCATTGCAAATTGCAGATAATCAATAGAAATTTTTGCAAAAGCAAACAGGCAGAAATTCCTCTGGTTTGTTTCCACAATTCATTTAATTCACATCCCTGTTACTCTTTCACATCTGATTGCTTCCCTCTTCCGGTTATGAATTCAGTGGTTTAATAACTTTTCAGTGACCCTTTCTGTTTTTTTACATTGAGATCTTCTGGCAGCAGGAAAAATGGATGGGTGTGAGGATAGTACAACAGACATGAGAATTATTGCAGGGAGAGTCTACAAGTAAAGACAACATGCAGGGAGGAACAGAAGAAAATAATAAAGAGGCAATATTCAACATGTTTAATGTGAATAAAGTATTTACCCAAGTAAAATTGCATTTGTATTATTGCTTTCCTTTTAGAGTAGGTAAAAAGTCCTTGCACTGTTCATAGTCTGCATACTTTTACCTATATAATAAAAAGGATGGGACAGGTCAGGGGAGTGAAAATGTGAGTAGAAATTGTATTTTCAAATCTCTATGCATCCTCTCCAGCGCATACTTTGTACTTTTCATGATGCATATTTTGTACCCATGTCGTGCAGATCGGCCTTCATTTTCAAAGGGAAAATTAGCTAGGAGTTTCTCATTGAAAATAAATGTGCAGCCCCATGGGTACAAACTACCCGTAGAACTGCAGTGCTGTGAGAATTATCATTATTGCCCTTGAAGACAGTAATAGAAACACACAACACATCAGCAGATAGAGAGCATATGACCTACCCAGCCTGCCCATCTAGATTTCCTGCTCAGCTTTATAATCCTTCCTTCTCCCTCAGAGATCCTCTGTGCTTACCCCAACCTTTCTTGAATTCTGAAACTGTCTCCACAGGGATGCTATTCCATGTGTCTACTATGCTCCGAGTAAGCAAAGAGTTCCTCGGGTTACTCCTGAGCCTACCATCTTTTCCATTCATTCCATGAGCCCGCATTTTAGAGTCTCCTTTCTGCGGAAAGAGGCCCACCTCCTGTGCACATATAGCTTGGAGGATTTGAAGTGTCCCTTCTTTCCATTATCCCTCGCCTGCAGGGCAGTGGTGTATTTTGTGTGTCTGTTTGTGAGCCTGTATGTGGTGAGGGGAAGATAGAGAGAAGGGAGAGAGTCAGGAGAGAAAGCACAGTATGAGAGAGAGAGACACCATGAAGTACAAGATGATTTTAGTTAGAGACACATAAGATGGCCCTCAAAAACTAAATAGGTATCTATTTGAACCCCCAAAATTTCTTAAATCCTAAATTGGCCCAGTCAATATAATTTTCCTTTCATATTCCTGTTTCTTCCCCGACTGTCATGAAATGTATACATATATATTACTTATTGATATTTATAGCTATAAATATCAACTTGATAAAATAATTTCCAATAATCTATTACCTTTAGAGCCCAGGTTGATCAAGAATTTTGCATAAATATAGGATAAAAGACAATTTTTGATAAATCTGGACTTCGGTATCCTTTATTCTTATTCTATGTATGCAGTACCTATAGAATAGTATTATGGGGGACATTGCAAAGCTATGCGAGGCATTGCCAAGTTCATGGACACTTTACTCATGGACTTTGCACCAATTCTGAAAGGAAAAGTATGTGCATAATTTTCCTTTAAAATCTGACTAGAGAAAAAGAACCTGCAGGAATCTGCACCTGCTTTTTCTGCAGATACTTATTCCATGAAAAATAAAGGTACATAGTTTTGAAAAAATAAAACAACTACATGTATTATTGCCTCCCCTGACTTAACCTTACCTCGGATTCCACATGCTTTTCCAGCCAATGAAAGAACATGCATTGTTGATCCCCACATGCACCTTTACCCAGTGAAAGAGACAGTCATTTTTAGGAGTACCAGGAGTGTCTGCTCCATGTTTATATAGCATAAAATTAGAAATGAAACAGACTGCCTGTTTAATAACTGGTAGTTTGGAGGAGTAGATTGCAAGAATATTTTTGTTCATGTCAATCATATTCCTTCAATTAACATGATGCAGTTGATTATCCAAAAGTATCTCTCTGCATGATAGAAAAATATATTAACAAAATTAATTACAAGATTTCTTGATTAGCTTTATCATGTTAGTACTTTAATCCTTTCAGATGTATCTGTGGTTGAAATCTTATCTACAGTACAAGATATACAGTATATAAAACTGAAATGAAAATTCTCATTTAGGTCTGTATTCAGTAGGTCATTTAGTAGAGAAGTTAATCAGCTATAGTTAGCCAGATAACTTATTTGTCCTGTAAAGTCAGCAGGATAAACGTCCCACTGAATGTACCTGCCTAAAGTCATCTTGCTACATAGCCTAACCATCTATGTTTAAATATACCCAGTTAGGTTTTTTAGTTGTCCAACCTTGTAAGGCTAGATAACATCCTACTTAACTGGAAATTTTCAAAACACAAAGAAAAATTAAAAGTCCTTGCCTACAAACTTTAAAATAGGCCCTGTTGGGCCTTATGCTCTTTACCACCGCATCCCCTTTTAAATTTATAAAAAAATATATAGGGGGGTCCACTGCCCTCCTCTCGCCCATGAGCCCCTTCCCGGTTCTCTCATTAATGTAAAATTCTGCTGCCTTTGGGTCTTCCCCCCGCCACAGTTCAAATATTTTCGGTGCTGCAGCCCATCCCACCCCAGAACCCCCCCCCCCTCCATTCTATGAACCTCTAAAAATCCCTGCCAAAAGTGGGATATTAACTTATTCAGTCCCAGAGAGCTCTATCATAAACTGCACTGGAAGCCTAAACTACACACAGTTTATACTTCCAATTTTTAATTAGACCTTGTGTGGCCAGATAACTTTATGCTTCTAGTGATGGAAGAGTACTTACTTCTTTTGAAGATATCTAGTTAAGTAGAAAGTCTTAAGGTATCCAGCTATCTTGGCCAGTTATAATTAAAATTGGCTTCGTTTTCCAGATAACTAAACTCCTCTCCGAAACACCCCTCGGAACATGCCTTTTTTAATCTGGATAATGACTCATTTGGGTAAAATCTAGCAGATAAGGGGCTGAACATTGCTAATTTTACTTCCAGGATTGAAAAAGTGAAAGAAATAAAGATAGAAAAGAAAGGTAAAGAAAGAGCTATTGTAAGATACTACAAACATAGATTCATTAAAAGTATTTGATGATTATAGTAACTATCCATTTCCACAGACTATACTATTTTAACCAATCTCTTGACTTTTTTTTATGAATACAGCAGAGTTGGTGTTACTTTTCATTCAAATGCAATTTTCCATATTACCCACTATATGCCAGTTTCATTATTCCTTATTTCTTATAATAGTACTTTGTATCAAATATGGGGTTATTTTCTAAACGTTTATCGCATGCGTTAGGGCCTTATCGTATGCAATAAATCACTATTGCAAGCAAAAAGGGGCTTTTCACGTGCAATAGGATGATAATTAGCTGGAGGGGAGGAGTCGGGGCGGGGAGGGGGAGAAGTTGGCCGCGACACTGCTGCCGGTGATAATGTGAGGAACATTATCGCCAGCAGTAGCGCAGTGAATAGCACCCCCTTTCATGAGGGCGCTATTCGCTCGAAAAGCTGCAGCCGGCTGCACTATGGCCGGTGCAATCACACCGCCGGGGTGCGAGCGGCTGCGGCCTTTTGCAGAGCTGCCCCCCCTTCACCCCCCCCACTCCAGGAGAGAGGGGGTGCCAGCATGGCCATTTAACTAGGGCCTACAATGTTCAAGGGGCCTACTTTTGTTGGGCAAAATTTAAAAAAAAAGCTAAATATATCTATTTCTAACATGTATAAATAAAAATTTCAATTGTAATTGAAAAATTTGCTAACAAAAAAGCTTGTAAAGCCTTCTTAAATAAATAAAAAATATTTGGGAAATTTAGAAAACGATTTCTCTTATTAAGTATCACATCAGAACCTTACATAGGGGCCTACTTTTCTTAGCTGGCACGGGCCTAATTCTTACTCTCTCTGGCCCTGCCCCCTGCCCCCCGCCCCCTTTTTCGCTGGATTCATCATTCTGCAAAGAATGATGAATCCAGCCCATAGCTGGTTATCACTCAGAAGTACATGATTCAGAGGGATGTATCTTCTGAAGATACTTGCAAAACAGGAAAGTTAGAATATTCAAGTAGAAAGGTTGTGTTTAAGGCTGAAGTAGCCTAGATGGATGTAAATAAAAAACACTGAAATGTGAATGACTCTAAACTACCTAAATGATAGGAGTCAAGTGGTACCTTATAGAATAACCAATTTATTAAAGCAAGAACTTTTGAGGATAGAGCTCACTTCATCAGATGCATGAGCCTATATCATTTGCTAACAAGCTGGTTGTGAATACAAAGAAAAATGAAAATACAAACCAAAAACATGCCTTAAAATGTCTGTTTGTGAATGCCAGAAGTCTGTTTGTGAATGCCAGAAGTCTGGTGAGCCAGAATGTATGGCATTACAGATGATATAGACATTATTGACATTTCAGAGATGTGGTGGAATAAGGATAACCAATTGGGTGCTGTAGTACTAGCATATATATTATGAGATCCATATTCAGCTGCAGTGCTGCTTGCTTGGCAAATTAGCTGGATAAAATTATCCTGCTAACTTAGCCTATATATTCAGCAGCATGGCCTTGGCCTGATCTTGGTTGATTGACCTTGGTGTGATCCAACATGGCAATGCTTATGTTCTTTAGTTATGTATAGTATCTAGGGATATTCTATTATTCAAAATTCTATTATTTCAAGTTAGTACACATTATTTCAAATAGGGCATATTAATTTGAATTACTGTGAACTAAAATTGAAAACATTTTAAATTGAACTAAAAAACCCCAGAAATAAAAAGAAAGACAGAAAGAAAGAAAATTAAACAAATAATGTGCATCCCTAAGGATTACTGCATATATTGGACCAGATGTATAAAAGGTTTTTATTAGAAACAATGGGACAAGATGGGGTAGATTTTCAAAGGGTTACACATGTAACTTATGCCCAAAGGCAGAAGTTAATTTTGGCTGGCACAGGGAACGTGTACAGAAAAGCAGAAAAAACTGCTTTTCTGTACACCCTCTGATTTAATATCATAGCGATATTAAGTCGGAGGCCCCCAAATTAAAAAGAAATTTTAAATTAAAAAAAAAAAAATTAAATCTGCCCCCAGCCCGCAGGTCGGAAGATGGATGCTCAATTTAGCCGGCATCCGTTTTCCGAACCCGTGGCTGGAACTATCACAAATTGCTGATTCATGTGATATACATGCTACATTTATGTAATGGTAAGTTTAGGGTGTTGTATGTTTGCACTTTGTTCCTGTAAAAGAATTGTGATGTTCATGCTAACATTTGATGTTATGGAAACACCCATATTCTAGTGTCACTAGTTCTCCTAGTCCTCTTTATTACATGGTCAGATTTTATTAGTTACTGTATTGACTCTTTGACAAATGTTCTTATTTCTGCCATCCTTCTTTTCTTCTTTCCACCAATCATTTGTCTGTTTTTTCTTTCTCTGCAGGCATGGTTTTTAAGATGCCTGATGTTGTTTGGGTAGAGTTTAAGAAAGGCTTATAATAGCTTATTATATTGTTTTTCTTCGTTTTTGAGTTATACTGATCACGTGGCTACTTGTATGCACTTAAAGACCTGAATTTGAAGGTGAATTTGTAAGTGATGGTAGTGTGAATGTGGTGTGAGCAAGGGTTATGTGTACAATATGCCTTGTGTGTTCGGTGCTAGAGACAGGAATACATGCCACACCTTACCTAGTATGATAAGTAGTTAGTGTAGGTGGCTCAGTCTCAGTTTGTGGCCTTGTGTTTCCTTTCAGAATCCTGGAATGAATAATCCTATGGATGTATACTGGGTGTTTCTGAACATGAAAGAAATATGTTTAAAGATTTAATGCAATTAAAAGGTAATAGGATATGAATGTATAAGGTGTGACTGAATATGTGTGAAAAGTCAATACAATGAAAAAGAGGGTTAGTATATCTAGGGATCCTGTTAGTCTTCTGCTGTTACATGGACAGGGATATTTGGTATGAAGGGAGAGACAGAACTGGTAGTTTGTTGGGTTTGGAGCTCCCTCGTGTGGTAGTTAGTAATTGGTACTGTCCTAATATTTTTCTAAATAGATCACCATTTTGCCCCTGTGGATCATGTTTGCTTTCAAGGAAGTAGTAAGCATTAAGCTGTGCTCTCATTTTTCAAATTCTTAACTTTAAGCTCCATAGAGACTTTTGTTTTGGATGATATTTTCTTTCCACCCCTCCCATAATTAAGTTTGGATTTCCAAATCATTTTGGACTCAACTAAGCTGTTTTGAGTTTTCTCTTCTAACAAATTAGAGGGGTCCCCTTCTTGAAAGTAGAACATGAGATCATAAGAATCCAAGGAGAGAATTACTTACAGTCACCTTGAGAGAAAGAGGAAGGAGAAAGAAAGGAGTGAAGGAGAGGAGATAGACCACAACCATGGTTCATGAATATCTACTGAAGTTTGGGAAAAACAGGAAAAGGAGTAAGAAAAATCACCCTTGATACTACAAGGGGATGTAGGAGATAAAAGGCAAAACACTTTAAAAGTACTTTTGATGCTTCATCTACATTGGGAGGGAAATACCCCAACTTGCCCTGTATTCCAATGGGAGGGAAAAAGTCAAGAAACTAAAAGAACAAATTAAATTGTAGACACATCTAAATTTAAAAAAGACTTTAAGAAGTCACAACCTTACTCAACATATTTTGTACCATCTTAAAAGTGAAGAACACAGCTGTAAAGACTTTAATGTATCATTATCAGTAAAAATAAATGTTGGAAACCACTAAACAACTCTTATATGTCTTAATGAGTAGTGACTCAGTTCTGCGAACTTAGAAAATCCTCCCCAATATGAGGGTTTTGAAAAGAAACTTTCCATCTGCCCAGGAAACCCTGGAGCATACATTTAATGGCGTAACCATAGTGCTCTACTTTTAATAGAAATGTAAGATATGGCCTCTGCAACTATTATCCAGGTTTAAGCATATAAGACTCAGAAAATGGTTTGAATGTTGCATAAATATGTGTTTGGACATGCTAAAGCATTTTTTTTTATTATTAATTTTAATGGGAGGGCAATTTCCTGTGAGAAATATGGCCCTGATCTCTGAAAGGGAAAGATTTGACCATCCTAAAACATAGTAGAATGATATTAAACATGGTTATTTTTTTTAGAAGAAAACAAAAGGATTTGTTAATGCTACATCTCCTGTTTTTTGCACAAGCGTCAAATAGTTGTAAAGTGTCAAAATATCTCCAGCAGAAAGCAATGGGGTTGTTTGACTGCAGCAGTGCTCATATCTAGGCTCTCCAGAAATCAAAATATGATTTGGATGATTTGTGCCTACCTACTTTCATTTACCAGTTTGAAAATTATTTCTTAATTAGAACATACTGTATCTGAAATGGAAAATAAGCTTACCACTGATTAAAAATCCCACCACAAATAAACAAAAAAATGTTTAATTTTATTTTGTATTTCAAATGCCATGGAGAGAAAGTGCATAGAAGCAAATTCAGCAAAAGATGACAGTAGCCATTTATTTAGTTGATATCCATTACTTGAAATACAGTTATATATATTCTTCATAAATATTTACCAAAATATTGGTCCATCATGTAAAGAAATTTTTGACAGACTAGTTATTACCTTCTTTTTTCACATTATGTTGTCCACTTTGCTTTTTTTTAATTGATTTCATGGTTAGGGCACCTATTTGCTTTATGTGGTGGATTGTACTGTAGGAGATTAATAAGAGCTTAACTAGGAGCAGACAGACTGAATAAGTACAGATGCTTTCTATGGCAATTTAATCTATTGTCTGGTGATTAATTGGATAAGGGAACTGGTCAAACACATTAAACTCATCATTTGTATGCCCCAATAAAATTATTTACTTTCTACTCACTTAGCCATTTGAAAATGCTGAATTGTATCCAATTACAGAGAGTTTAAGTTGCTGGAACTATTGTTTTTAAGCGTATGCTTTAAGGGCTCAGAAAGCAAAGCCTGGAAACTTTATAATGAGCTGCTTCTATCTGGCAGTCTGTAGCAGTGATGGAAGAATAAATAGTCGAGAAACAGAGGCAGCATGGAGGGAATGGAGGGAATGTACATTCTTTATATACCTCCTGTCTTGTAAGGATGCTACCTCTCCCTCCCATGTCATCTATCACCCCTACTCTTCCCCCATAGCACCACATATCTTAACTCCCATGTCATCCTGCATCCTTATCTGCCACTTCCCATATCACCACTCATCCCTTCATCTCTCTTCCCTGTCATACAATGGTTTCCAAGTTCTGACCCTTCCTTCTCTTCTCTTCATGCTCTCCCATGGAGACACTATTTCTAAGCCTCTCATTCATCTTTCAGCTCAGCGACACTGCTGAACCCTGACAATTAAGAAACCTTGCACTTTCCTTTTTTGACCACTGCCAAAAGCTATCCTCCTTTTATTGCTTGCTAATTAGTATATTCCCTTCCTTCCATTCTTGTAAAACTTCCACGACCTACTTCCCCCATCCCTCCCACCCATTTCTTACCCATGTCTTTCAACCTCTCACTTCATCTTTGATGCCTCCCTCCTCCAATCCCTTCCATACCCTGCTGATGACTCCCTGTTCCCCTTCCTTCCTAATGACTTCAAACCCAGCTCCTTCTCCATGATACCTTTACCTTCTAGTCAAGAATATTATGTTGTCTCTATTTCTTCCTCACTCCCCCATTAAATGATGCCTAAACCTTCTCTCTTACCCTGGCATTGTTCAATCTGTCTTTGCTCTGCTCCAGGGCATATCCATATTCTCACACCAGCCCCTATCCCTAGTGCCCTTCCACCTCCTGGTCTTTCTCACTTTCCCCAGTGATTTTTCTGTCTTCTTACCTTATGCCTCCTTTACAAGTAATAGTTCTTTCTTCTGACCCAGTTTTCCCTTTATTTCATCCATTGTATTTTCAAATCCAGTTTCTATATCTGAGAAGCAACAGTCTCCAAATCCTGGCCAGTTCCCTCTTAGATATTTCCTTACCTTACCTCACTGTACCTGTGATATTTCAGCATTCTCATCTAACCCCATCCCTTGTGAAGTCTCTGTATTTTAACTTTATCCTCCCACCAGTACCCCTTCTACTTCCTCCCCAACCAACTTTCCCCAGTCTTACTCTGTTCCTCTTCACATTGACACCATTTTATCCTAACATTTCCGATTTTAATGTTCCTCTTCTCTATCTCTCTCCCTGTGACATCTTAAAATCCTCTCTGCATTTCCTTCATGGTGCTCCATCTCTAGCCCATTCTCCAGTTATTCTTCACTTCTATCTCAACCTTTTCACTTTTCTTCTACTCCCACTTACCTCACATACTGTGAGTACTCCTGAAAATCCTACTTTGGTGACACTTTTCCTTAACTTCAAAACTGCCCCTGCCTCCACTTGAGCCTCCCTGAGCTTCCCCAGACACACACCTCCAAATAGTTTTGTTGGGCCTGGAATCTCCCCAGCATCCACTTTCCCTTTCCGAGGAGGGATGCCCAAGAAAGAGGCAGAAGAAATGCCCTATTGCACCTGCTCCCATTAGTTCCTTTAAAAAAAATGGCACCAACCAACTTGAGGATGATGTCAAAGTGACATCACTTTGACACCTGTCTCAACTGTAGCTGGTGCCATTATGATATACGGCTGTACACGTTTTTGGCCATTCAACATAATGACACTGGCCAAACCTGAGATGGATGCTGAAGTGCTGAAATTTTGTCATCATTTTTCAGGTGGCTGATAACATTTTTAAAGTAATCAGTGGAAGCAGGAGCAATGGGTATTGCTTCTGGCCCTTTCTTGGCTATCACCCCATGGAAGGGGTAAGTAGATGATGGGGAAGTCCCCAGTTTCAGAAATCCAGGTAGCGGGTTTGGAGAGGGCCAAAGAGGTTTTTGGCTGGACTCAGCTCTGCCTAGTTGAGTAGGCCTATATTTTGATACTGATTTTGTAATGCAGGAGGGGAATCAGAGTAGCCAGGACAGATGCAAGCTGGGCTCAGCCTGAGCCCTAAGGATTTGTTGAGGAGTTAGGGCGTGGCTAGAAGTCCTCTGGGAGTCCTTTTTTTTTTCTACAAAAACAAAAATATTCTGCATTAATAGATGACACCTAGAAGAATAGATTCTTATGTTCACTTTTTTTTTTTTTTTTCAAAATATATTTATTGGGTGAATCAGGCACAAGGAACAAACAAAACAACAATACAATACAGCGGTGTCACCCTGAAAGCTTTTCAATATCTCCCCCCATACCCCTCCCACCCCCCCCACCCCTCCCAACCACCCCAAGGGAATCTCTGGACAGTGCTTGCGTGGCACCAACTTGGTGACCAATACCGAATCGGTCAAGAACCCACATCGGGGCCAGCCGGCCTATGAAGCTCAGGCACTAGGGGCCACCCAAGGGCGCCAGTTTCCTCACTTGAGCGGACAGCGATCTATAGTAAGGTCCCCAGATGTCCTCAAACCCCCGTTTCTTTCGGGGGGAGAATTTCTTATACATTGAGCCATATTCCAGCTGATACATTTCAGTCATCAGAGAGGACCACATTGCAACGGTCGGTGGGTCAGCTGCCAGCCACTTAACTAATACACATTTCTTAGCCATAAGACACACCTTGGCCAGCAAAACCACATTATCAACATTCAGACTGTGATCTCCAACATCATTATTAAGCAAACAGAAAGAGCATGACCATTGAATATCAGTCTCAAGGAGTTGAGATAAGAACCTTTGAATGGAAGTCCAAAATGTCTGAATACAAGGGCACTCCCACAGACAGTGAATGAGAGAAGCAACTGGGTGGGAACATTTAAGACACACCGCAGATTCCACCAGTCCCATGCAAGCTGCTCGCGCTGGAGAGTAAACAATCCGGTGAAAGATTCGCTGCTGCATCTCCCGAAGACCCACATTGTTCGTTATAAGATTGATGGACGCATATGACTGTTTAAGCATCCTCACCTCCAGCTCCTCCCGACAATCCTGTGACCATTTAGGAAGTAAGTGTTGGTAAATCGTGTAGACCTGTATCACTTGGGAAAAAGCATAGAGGCACGAAAGGGAACCCTTACGGGATTTGAAACAAGTGAGGAGAGCAGAATAATGGTCATTCGTGAGCGTCCCTGCTGTCCCCTGCACCAAGGCATTCACCAGAGCTCGTACAGACCCATACAATAAGAAGTGCTGGGGTTTGAAATCAAATAGGGCTATGCATTCATCAAAGGTATAGCAGGCTCCCGTAGTCGGGTCAATCAGTTCTCCCAGTAACCACTGTGAGCTCAACTTAAAAGAATGTTGGACAGGTAGAAGGGATTGAGCTACAGCCGACCCCGCTCGCACTGGGTAGTGAGGGGAGACTGCCAAAGACAGCCCCAACATCTTGCGAAGAATACCCCATACCTTTCGCACAGTGTGACACAATATAAAACGCATTGGTAAACGTTGAAACTTATCTGTGGAAAGGTGAAGAACCACCCCAGGAGTCAGCGGATAGCACATCAGACGTATCATGACAGGATCGGTGTATTCAGCAGTCTCGAACAACCAGTCCCCCAGAAAACGCCAATTCGCAGCCAGGGAATAAAAATAAAAGTTTGGGAGTCCATATCCGCCCTCAACTGTGGGTCCCATCAAAGTGGACATGGACAGGCGCGCCCTTTTATCCTGTCACAAAAACTTACGCAGCTCTCTATAGAGGCCACGTCTATCCCGGGCAAGGAGTAGAAAGGGCAACATCAACAATTTATACAATAACTGGGGTGCCAGTACCATCTTGATAATAGCAATACGACCTTGTAGGGATAAGGGCAAAGCCTTCCAACTCCTCAGTTTATGGAACATTTTCTGAATCGTGGGTGGAACATTAAGCGCATACCATTGTCTGGGGTCTGGGTGAATAATGATCCCCAAATATTTGATCGTGGACGCAGCCCACTTAACCGGAAACCGATCCCAAGTGGATTTCAATTTACCTGACAGGTCTAACGCCTCCGTCTTATCCAGGTTTAACTTAAAACCCGATAGTCCTTGATATTCCTGGAAAATAGCTAATGCAGCCGGAAGAGCTGCCTTCGCTTTAGACAGCAAAAGCAATATATCGTCTGCAAATAGCAGGGTAAGATAGGACTGTTGTCGCAAAGGGATTCCAGTAACCAAAGGATCAGCCTTCAGCATGCATATGAGGGGTTCAACCGTTAAAATAAACAAAAGAGGGGATAAGGGACACCCTTGACGGGTAACCCTTTGTAACGAAAATTCCCCCGAAAGGTCCCCATTCACTAATATCATCGCCGTGGGGTTGGAATACAAAAGATTGATATAGTCAAAAATCCTGCCCACGATCCCCACTTTAGCCAAGACATGGCGTAGAAAGGGCCAAGCCACCCGATCAAACGCCTTTTCGGCATCACATGTGACCAATAACGGGTCGGCTACCAGTCCCTTAGAGCAAAGCTCCAGTGCGGCTGGAACTTTATGAATGTTTACTGTAGACCGTCTCCCCATCACAAAGCCCACCTGATCTGGGGAAATCAATAAAGGCATGAGATGTTTCAACCTATTAGCCAGGACTTTAGCATAAATCTTAATGTCCAAATTGAGTAACGAGATGGGCCTGTAAGACGAAGGTAGCAGTGGATCTCTACCCGCCTTTGGGAGGACGACAATAGTAGCCGCTCTCATAATAGGGGGCATTTCCTGTCGGTCAGTCATTGTTTCATACACTAGTTGCAACACCGGGGCCACCTCTTCCTGCAACCCCTCATAGAACGTAGAGGTCATGCCATCAGGGCCAGGGGCCTTGTTTGGGAGCATTTGGATCGCCTCCTGAACCTCGGCCATGGTGATCGGCCGTTGCAGGGTCAGAGTTTGCGCCTCCGAGAGACAGGGCATGTTGGTCCGCTGTAAAAAAACATTTATATCCTCATCCTGGACCTGGTCCGCCGCATAGAGCGTCTGATAGTAATCAGAAAATACGGCTGCTATATCCTTGGATTGAGTTTGGATATCCCCCTGTATATTACGTATATTCGCAATATGTTTAGAAGCGTCCTGCGCCTTTAACAAGCGCGCCATTAGCTTGCCCGCCTTATTACCATACCTATAGAAATTGAATTGTCTGTGGCGAAGCATATGGGCTGCCCTAGTGTGCAATAATTCATTAAGTGCAACCTGAGTCTCCCGGAACTGGGAAGTCAATTTGGGGTCCGTCTTGGAATAGAGCCCCCGTTTCAGAGTCCGTAGTTTTTTTTCAAGGGTTATAATCTCTTTGTCTCGCTGCTTTTTACGATAACTAACATAACTAATTATGTCACCCCGTAAAACAGATTTAGCAGTCTCCCACAAAAGGATCGGTTGGTCCATATGCTGCTGATTATAGGAGAGGAACTCCTGCCATTTCCTTTTTAAAAAAACAGTGAAAGCAGGATCAGTGGCCAATGAAGCCGGCAACCGCCACTGCGTTGGAGCTGCGCCACCCCCTATAGAAAAGACCCCAGACACAGGACAGTGATCCGAAATCACCAATGCCTCAATAGATGACCTCATGAATCTCGAGAAAAGGGATTCGGATACAAGTAAATAATCTATCCGTGACTTAGTAGGGTGGGCCTTAGCTATGTGCGTAAAATCGCGCTCTCCAGGATTAAGTACTCGCCACAAGTCCACCAGATCTAAGTGACGGCATAGAAACCGGGGCCCCTTCCGTTCGCTCTCTCGCAGGCCCCCCCTACTAGGCATTCTGTCCAATTCAGGGTCCATGACAAAATTAAAGTCCCCGCCTAATATCATTGGACAATCTCCTAATTTACTGAGGAGAGACAAAAGGCGAGTATAGAAAGAGTGATCATATGCATTGGGAGCGTAGATGGATGTCAATAAGACTTTGGTTCCCATGAGAAACCCCTTCACAATCACATAGCGCCCCTGTGGATCCACCACCGACTCCACCAATTGGAAAGAGACAGACTTATGGAACATTATGGCTACACCCCTACTCTTGGATGACCCCGAGGCATAATAGAGCTGTGAAACCCACTTTTTTTTGAGTTTAAGAATCTCAGTGGGGAGCATGTGAGTCTCCTGTAAGAATACAATTTTTGCCTGCAGTTTGGTTAATCGAGCAAAAACCTTTTCCCGCTTAACAGGAGTTCCCATACCCGCCACGTTCCACGTGACCATATTTAACACCATCTGACCCCAGAAGAGAGATATACGTGGTCAACTGGTCCATGGGTTCTGAAAATGAAAGGGCCCCGGCCATGCCCCAAGCTGCCGTACCACATCTTTACACAGAGCACTTTACCAATCATACCCCCATACCAGAGATTCCCCCCGAACCGTTTCCAGACCCTCCCCCCCCCCAGAAGACCCCTTGAACAAACCCCAAACTAGGTCACCGGACGACCAACATGTTTCCCCATACCCCATTACCAACGTTACTACCCCAGAGGGGTTAGAGATCACGGGGATGAACCACATGTGTTCGGCTATCCCCCCGCCCCCCACAAACCAATAACCTTACAGTAGTTAGTTGATGCACCACCCGGTCCACAACCGCTACAGCATAGCATAACGATTACAATGCTCCCTTGTACAAAAAACATCATATAGCAAAATATATAAACAGTGATACAGGGAGTACACTAACAGAAAACAGCATTAACCATAAGGAAGCACTGGAGCGTACTGCAGCTTGTGCTCCGTAGTGCCCACATAGAACCAGCACTTGGAATACAGGCGCTCCTATTAGGCAAGGATAAACAATGTAGAGTCCCGCTCCGATCCACATGAAAATCACTTTGGTGAAGAAGATGCACCACCAGGGAGATCCCGCATAAAGGCGCGAGCCTCCTCCGCTGAGTCAAAAAACTTTAGTTGGCCTTGGTGGTTAATCCGGAGCCGGGCAGGAAACATGAGGGCAAACCGCACACCCTTGTTGATCAACTCTGTGCAAACCTCGTGAAAAGCTTTCCGCTGTGAGGAGACTCTAGGCGAAAAATCTTGAAACATAAGAATCTTAGAGGATTCATAGAAAAACTCCCGCGCTCTTCGGTACTGCTGTAAGACCAAAGTACGATGAGCAAAGTGTAGGAATCGGGCAATAATGACGCGGGGTCTCCGTGCCGCATCCCCCTCCGTCCTCCGACCCAGCCGATGCGCCCGTTCAAACAACCCCCTGGAGGGAGAGGCCAAGGAAGGCACCAAACCGAGCAGCCACGCTTCCAAAACTCGAGGGAGCTCAGCTTCCGGTAGGGACTCCAGGAATCCCACAAAACGGACATTATTCCGCCGAGATCGATTTTCGAGCTCGTCGATTTTCTCTTCGTTTGCTCGCGCTTGTTTAGTGAGCTCCTCTACGCGTCTCTCCAAAGCCCCCACGTCGTCCTCCACGAGGCTCACCCGGCCTTCAAGGCGCTCCGTGCGGGCATCAAACTCGGTCAACTATGCCCGGACATCCGCTATTTGGTCTGACAGCTGGTGAAGACGGACATCTAGTGCTTGTACCACCGCTTGTGAGATCTTTTCTTCCAGCGATTCACCCGCAGGATCGAAATCTGGGTCAGGAGCGGCAGCCATTTTGCTCTCGGGGGCCTTCAATTTCTCCTTCTCTTTTCTAAGAGATCGGGTCGCCATGCGAGGCCCCGGGAGAGATAAGTGGAACACAAAGCACAGAAAAGCTTCTAGTGGAGCAAAACTGCCCAAAAAAGCAGAAAGTAGGCAGGATGGTGCAAGATGTGGCAGGGGGATAGCCGGAGCTCGGAGGATGGCGTCCTACCGAGTCCACCACATCACGTGATCTCCCTTATGTTCACTTTCATCTGGAACATTCTGTGACTTAAATTATTTGTAGTAGCTCAGAGGCCTTTAGGTATTCCTATAAGAATAGGAAAACTGACAGATAATGTAGGAGAAACATCACTCAACATTTTCTTAATACTAAATGAACATGGACATTTTATATATTAAATTGCTCAGAAAAAATGAATTCTTCTTTATATCTTTTGTAAAAATTTAATGAAAATTGGTTCTAGAAATCTGAAAAGAGGGAAAGAAATCTAACAAATTAACAGGTTGATCCAGTAACGTGCAGTTAAAGATTGCCCGTCTGTAACGTGCTGGGAGCGCACAATACAGACGAGTAAGGCCATACAGCCATACAGTCTCCAGTTTCACGCGTCCTTAGCGCTTCCTAAAATAAACACCTAACCCTTTCCGCACCCAGCATGTAAATGAACGAAAAAGCTGTATAATGAAGGAATTAGCTATTCCCCTCCGATACTGTAACGGGCGCTGATATTATCTCCTTAGGAACGCGCTGTTTTGCCGCGGCCTTAACCTGTTAGTTTACCGCCTCCCCCTAGTAGGAGTTAGGACTGTGTAACAAATCCATCGACACCGCTTAAGATACTCAAACACAATAAAACAATAAGCCTGGCACCTTCCTTGATGTAGTACGTCCCGGATGCCCCCCCCCCCCCCAGCGCGCCCGCCACTACCCCTTTCATCAGCTGCATCCACCCATTATGCCCCTCACGGGCATGTCCCGCTTCACAGAGCGCTACCACTCAAATCCGTTCATGGGTATATACCCTTTCGCCCCCCTCACAGCGCCATGCTACCACTGTGACCCGGAGGAGGTGAGGCACAGTGGCGAAGACAGACGGGAGAGGAGAAAAAGCAGAGCCGAGCAAAGCAAAAGCGTGCAGCAAGCCGGCGAAATAGACCTGCGAGCAGAGGCAATAGCAGCGGTTCGGTAAGCCTGGCACCCTCCTTGATGTAGTACGTCCCGGATGCCCCCCCCCCCCAGCGCGCCCACCACTACCCCTTTCATCAGCCGCATCAACTGCGACCCGGCAGTCCCGTGAGGCCTACAAAAAAAAAAATCCCCGGCTCCCGCGCCCCCGCACTGGCCCGCCGACTCTACCCCCCCCCCCCCCCCCCCCTCTCCTCCCGATCGGGCAGATAGGCGGCGGCGACGAAAACCAAAGCAATTTTTTTTTTTTTCAAAAAGCGACATCACACATTGCATAAAATAATTTCTCCAGCCTTAAAGCGACTTACTTTTGGGATCTGTCAAGATCCCAAAAGTAAGTCGCAAAAGTAACTTACTTTTCTGAAGCCATCAGGAACATGATCTTAGCTCCTCCGGACGAAGACGAAGATGGCCGCCTGCACGGGGAAAACGTGCAATTGGCCGCTGAAGACGTGACCTCACGTCTTCAGCAGCCAATTGCACGCTTTCCCCCGTGCAGGCGGCCATCTTCGTCTTGAGCTACGATCGTGATGGCTTCAGAAAAGTAAGTTACTTTTGCGACTTACTTGACAGATCCCAAAAGTAAGTCGCTTTAAGGCTGGAGAAATTATTTTATGCAATGTGTGATGTTGCTTTTTGAAAAAAAAAAATTGCTTTGGTTTTCGTCGCCGCCGCCTACCTGCCCGATCGGGAGGAGGGGGGGGGGGGGTAGAGTCGGCGGGCCAGTGCGGGGGCGCGGGAGCCGGGGATTTTTTTTTTTTTTGTAGGCCTCACGGGACTGCCAGTTTGCAGTGGATGCAGCTGATGAAAGGGGTAGTGGCGGGCGCGCTGGGGAGGGGGGGGCATCCGGGACGTACTACATCAAGGAGGGTGCCAGGCTTACCGAACCGCTGCTATTGCCTCTGCTCGCAGGTCTATTTCGCCGGCTTGCTGCACGCTTTCGCTTTGCTCGGCTCTGCTTTTTCTCCTCTCCCGTCTGTCTTCGCCGCTGTGCCTCACCTCCTCCCGGAGCAAGGCTGCTTTCGCGCCCTGCTCCGGGAGGAGAGACACAGCGACGAAGCAACAAAGACTTTTCGTGTTTTTTTACACTTCCTGGTTCCTGTCATTCCAAATGCCATTTGAAATGACATTTGAAATGACAGGTACCGTCGCACCCTGGTTACTGTATAGGCGCTGTATTAAGCGCCTATACAGTAAAATGGGTTACGCGGCCATAACCCTTCCCTACCGCTTTAAAGCCGCGGCATGCATTTGCATGCGATTAGAGGAGAGTATCGGGGAGTTAGTGAAGAGAACTGTGGGTGCGGGGAGGAAGGGTGCGCCTGACACTGCCGCACTGTTTCTACCGCGGCCTTACTGGATCGACCTGTAAGTGATTGATGCAGGCAGTAGAAAATTTTGGAATAGGAATTATTTTTTAATTGGGTTCGGTGTGAATAGGTATAATGTGAATGTGAGTAGAAAAATTTAAATAAAAATAGTAAGAATATTGCAATGTTAATGAGATGAGATGTTGACAGGAGAGTTGCAAAGGCTGTCATAATTGAGTTTTGTGTTTAAGCATTTGTGGGGGTGTCTATGAGAGACAGCAGAAAATTGATGTGTACCAGAGTACAGTAGTAGTATACAACAGATTCTGAGACAAGGAAAGTGGTTTAGTTATTGAATTGAGGTGACTTTCATTGTACTCTGAAAATCTGCATATGGAGGTAGTTTTCAAAGGGATTTCTGTGGTGAAATAGTGCTTTACCCATATAAGTGGCTCTTTAGAAAATTATGTGAGTTGTATGTAAAATAATGTACATAACCATTGAATGTACATATTTTTATGCATACAGGGGAAATGCATTCCAAGGAGTAGAGTTTGAGTGGGGCTGGGACTTAGGCTCATATATTTGAGTGCAAATTCTTTCAGGAAAACTTTGCATACTAGTCAACCCTAGCATCTTGGAAGCACAATCCCTAATTGAAATATTGTATGGTGCCCCTAGGAGAGATTCTGGGTGTGTGTTAGTAAAGTGGGCGCTGAACACTCAGCACCCACTTTTGGCACTTTTTTTGCATCGGCCCCCAAGTATCAGGTATAACTGTGTGCACGTAAGGATAGATATTCAAAGCTGGCAATGTAAGTAACTTAGCCAGTTAGAACTTATCCGGCTAAGTTAAGAAGTATATTCAGCAGCACAACAAAGCGTGGAGCGTGGAAAGCTCTGTGAACAGAGTAAAAATGCTGAGTATGTCCTTAGGAGAATTAATGATGAGCTGAGGGCAAAATGAACAAGAGGAGTCAGATCATGATTATGAAGAAGAACAGTAGCATGCAGATCCTATTTGAAAGGGAGAGGAGGTATTAGAAGGAGAAAATTATTCAAGGTTCATGCGTGTAGGCATTGGGGAAGAAAGCAGAAGAGAAAAGAAGGTGGACAAAAAATGAGGGTAAAGACATGGAAGGAGACAGTAAGGAAGCAGGAGGGGGGAAATTCTGATCTGCAATAGGGATGGTCATTCAGGAAAAATGAAATAGGAAATGGGATGAATTTTCCTATTTAATTTCATTTTGTTCTCAAGGTGATTATGATTGAAAAATCCAACAAAATTTCATTAGTTTTCACATTTCATTTTGGGAACAAAAAAAAAAAAAAAAAGGATGCATCGGACCTAGGCTCAGGCCAGAAGTTGAGGCCTCACATAGAGAATAAGCCTAGGCCCAAAGCAGTAGCATCAGCCTACCCCCAAGTATGATGGTGGGACTGGGGCCTAGGCCTAAACTCAAGACCAGGACCTCATCTAGTCATAGGCTGTAGCCCGACACAGAAGCCACAGACAAAAAACGGCTCATGCTGGGGTCTCTGCCTCGGCCTCAGTGCAATTCCAGGTCCTAGGCTGAGACCCCAAAAATTGTACAAACCTATCTACTCTGTGAGAGATCCAGCATTGTGGTACAGGCCCATGCCTGATGCCTGGGCTTCAGCCTAAGCCAGGTCCTGGTAGCTGAGTCCTGATGCTTGGGCCTCGGTCTAGGCCAGGGCCCAGACCCAGGCCCAGACTTGACATTGTAGCATGGTCCTGAGAATGGCTGCCCAATGCCTGGGCCTCAGCCTAAGCAGGAACAAAACCTCAGCCCTGTACAGAGACCAGGTCCCAGCCCAAGTCACACTCAACAGCTCGGCCCAGTTTGGAGACCGGGTCCCTACCTCAGAGCCTTGGCCTGGAACCAGCCCTGACATCAGGAGCTTGGCCCTGGTCAAGCACATGTCTGGTGCCCAGGCCTCGGATGTTTTTGGTCCAGACTTTTTTCTTCTTTTTTTTTTTTTTTTAATGAAATGATACCATCCACTTGAAACCTAAACCAAGACCCAGGTGTCAAGGCCCAGCCTTCGGGCCAGACCCTGACATTGAGGTTCCAGTGTTAGGACCCAGGTATTATGATATAGCTTCCCGGTGAGGCCCCAGTGCTGAGGTCCCAGTGTTAGGAGCTAATCTATAGATCAGGTCATTGCACCCAGGCATTGAGACTTGGGCTTAGGTCCAGGCTAATGCCCCAACATCCAGACCTGATCTCTGGATTGGGCTGTAGCATTTGGTACCCAGTTTCCGGGCTGGGTCCTGGCTTTGGACCTCGGTTCAAGCTGAGGCCTCAGTTTCAGGACCAGGTCTCTGGAGCAGTCTGCAGCATCAGGTCTGCGCCTGAGTTCTGGCCTAGGCTGAGGCCCAGGTATTGGGTGTAGGCCTCAAATCCTGGGCATTGCTTAGGGCCTAATCTGAGTTTGTGGTAACCTACCATGGCCAAGGGCTAAGCAAGACCAAGGCTTCAGCCTGGCCCTAGGCCTCGACATCATATCCCCCCAGACTGGATAAGTGGGGGCCAGAGAGAATCATGGTCACAGAATTTTTTTCAGATAGAAGCTATGGATGGAGGGCATACGAGGCCTCAAGAGGCCCTGTTTCTTTTTCTTTTAATGTTTCTTTTATTTTGTTTATGGAATAAGCAAAATAAACATTAGACAAACAAAATTTGTGAAAAAGCAACCTCCCAAAAAAAATAAGATGAAAAATAAAACAAATATTTTTCTTCTTCCCACTCCTAATCTGCACTATTAGGGTATGAGAATGGACAAGGAAAGATACCACTGAACAATTGTGGTGCTAAGGCATTAGCATGGTAGCAGATGCCCCAGTACTTTTAAGAAGACAGCAACAAAATACTGGTATATGCTCAGTACAATTAACACATCCTGTTAAGTAATGATTCACCACTCAAGTCCTTTGTTGCAAATGATTATGAATGGAAAGAAATATGAAGATAAGATTGCACCTTTGGAGTTATATCCAGAGTTCTAGGGCCCTTGAGCACATTAACCACTAATACCAAGATAGCAAGCACACTTCCTTGGAAAATGAAGCCAGGATTCAGAAAATCTGAACAACTCAAGAGGTAGCAGACCTTGGCCTAATCAGTTGTGCAGAGTGGGGAAAAGGATCTGTGTGTCCTTTTCAGCTTCTCAGAGGAACTGGAGACCACTGCTAAACAGAAAATCAAGGCAGAAGATCAGTAGCTTCCTATCCCAAAACAAAGTCCAATATTAAGAGAGTTCCCATCCCTGAGAAGTGATTAGCATTGGCTGATGTTATGCTTGTTGAGATTGGAGAATGCCCCCATTGCCTGAAGTATAAAAACCTTGCAAGGGGCTATGACAAGAGTCATCCTAACATAATATACATGGGCTACAAAATCTATACTTACCTGCTTCTCCTTGCTGTAAAATGTGCTACTGGTATTTGTAGCAAATACACAATTCCAAACATAGGCAGAGGATGAACATATGAGAAGAATCAGAGAAATAGGTGGAGACTCATGTTTATCCACTGATATATGGACTGAATCTTCTGGCACTGGTTATGGAAGCCCATACTCTCATGTCTTTCCCACTTGCTGATCATGTTCTGGGTTTAGACCGTGCACACAGGCATTCTGCCAAGGGGCTCACTGGGGTCTACACTGGAGTTACCTGAAAGGTTTGTCACTTGCTAGCACACAGAATTGCCATGTGGGCTTACCCACACAATTAAGAACATAAGAACATAAGAAATTGCCATGCTGGGTCAGACCAAGGGTCCATCAAACCCAGCATCCTGTTTCCAACAGAGGCCAAAACCAGGCCACAAGGGGGGCGCTGTTGCGCGGCAGATGGAGGCAGTCGCATGATAGCGGAGCTCCGACCCCCTCAGCTAGTAAACCCTGCTAAATTATTTACTACCTCACATAAACTGCAGTTTTTTCCCGTTGGGAGTTGATTACCTTGAGGGCGTTGAGAAATTATGGCTGCGAAACGCCGACCCCCAGATTTAAAGCAGTTTGCTTATGATAAAGCCGCTCCGGACCTGGGCCTCACCAGCCATGAGGAGCCAGAGCTCGATTTCACGCCGGAGGGTCCTGCTGAAGACGAGGGGGACGGCGGGGCAGCTGCCAGCTCGAGGTCAGACCCGGAGCTACTTACTAAAGCGGATGCGCGCAACTGGTTTATCGCCTTACGCTCAGATATGAAGCAATTTCGTAATGAAATGCGGGCTTCTGTGGCGGAACTTAAAGACGACATCGCGTCTCTGGGTGCGCGCGTGGATGAGATTGATGTGCGGGTGGAAGGACATGGAGAGGCTCTCAACCATTTAGCCACCCAGCACTCCACCACTGTGTCTGAGCTAGCTTCTCTTACGGAAAAATTGGAGGACCTCGAGAATCGTAGTCGTCGCTGCAATTTGCGGATTCGGGGGGTCCCCGACACAGCGGACTATGCGGATGCTACTTTAGTAGCTCAACAAATCTGCTCGCATATTCTCAATACTGCGCGCACTGGACCGGAGGATGCAGCCATCTCGTCGGAGATGATTCGCCTGGAGCGTGCGCATAGAGCGCTGGGCCCTCGCAGCGACCAACGCCCCAGGGACATCGTTCTCTGTTTTCATAGCTTCCGGCAGAAGTCACAAGTTTATGAAGTGGCGAGGCAAAGCAAGGAGGTGCGTTGGAACAATTTCGATCTTGCCATTTTTCAAGACCTTGCACCTCTTACCTTGAAAAAGCGTTATGAGCTACGCGATGTCACCTCCACTTTGCGTTCTCGTGACATTCGCTATAGATGGACCTATCCTTTTGGTCTTCAATTTCAGTATCAGGGGGTGACGCATCGAGTGAAGACGATCGCCGAAGCCACCGAGGCCTTTAAGAGGGCGCAATTGCCTGCAAATTTTCAGGCTCCTAAGATGGCGGCGGTCCCGGCAAAGATCGACGGCGCGTCCAGATGGCAGCGAGCAGCTAAAGGAGGCAAGCGTTTGCGGCGCCAACCGGCACTGCCCTCCCAACCTGAGATGGATCAAGGATGAACGTTTGCTGGCTGTTTTCGACTGGACCTAACACTTGCTAACTGCTCTGGTTTGTTGAATCTTTTAGGTTCCTATTCTACGCTGCGCTCCTGTTAGAGGCGCAGTTCCTTGCTCACCGCAGATATTTTTTTTTTTTTCTTGGTCTGCCTATTTCTTATCATGCTGACTTTTGTTGTTTGTATTACTGACTATTTTTGCTGGGTTTACTTATATCTTCATTTTTACATGCGCTCTCAGGGGGGGGGGGGTGTCTGCGCTGTTGTGGACTGCACGGGTTCTGTTGTGCAAGTCCCCTAGGTTGGGGAATTTCCGCAGGGAAATGGCGGAATATGTTTGGACTTTTGGGTTAAGCAACATTAGTTATTTTTATGCTCTGCTTGGGTTTTTGCTGACTTATAGGGGGGGGATGTTAGTGCTGGCAGTATGGAAGACACCAGGCTATATTGAGCTCACATTCACACATGGCAACTTCTTAAGAGAGAGCTGCAAGCCCAGCGTGCGGCGATTGCCTTTATTCAAGAGACGCATGTACGCAAACATCACACCCGTCTTCTTGTGTTCCCCTCATACTCCTTTGCCCATTGGGCAGCGAGCACTAAAACATCCCGCTATACGGGTGTGGGGATCCTTATCTCCAACAACTTTGTTCATGATTTACTCTTTAGTTTGCTGGACCCCTTGGGACGCTATGTTCTCCTTAAAATAAAGGTGGGCATTCGTGTTTTTACCCTCCTGAATGTTTATTTTCCCAACACTCAGCAACTACCCTTCCTAGACGAGCTTGATGGCTTGCTTACTTCTCATGGTGAGGGTGAGATCATTGTTGGGGGGGACTTTAATGCCACGAAAGAGCCCAACTTGGATAGCTCATCTCTAGCTATCCCGGTTGTTGGCATGCGCAAGGCCTGGCTTCAATTCTTAGACAGGTGGTGCTTGGTGGATATATGGCGAAAACGATACCCGCACTCTCGATCCTACACTTTTTACTCAGCCCCACACCACACTTACTCCCGTATTGACTACCTATTTGTGTCTACCCATGTTCAAAATGCAGTCTCGCGCACCGATATAGATCCAATGACGTGGTCCAACCACGCTCCTATATGGATCGAGCTAAAACTCGGAGATTTGGACAAGGGGTATCGTCCGTGGAGGCTTAATGACAGTTTATTGAAAGATAAGGCATTCACGGCCCGTATTCAAGACCAATTACGGGAGTATTTTCACCACAATCGGGGTGATGAGGTACAACCCTCCATTGTTTGGGAATGCTCGAAAGTGTTCATCAGAGGTTTGTTTATTGCTAGAGCTGCATTTTGCAACAAGGAGCGGGACAAGGAAAGGTCCTTATTGACTGCTAACATAGCCTCGCTAACTAAGCAGCATGTGCTCACTGGCTCTTCTACTATCTATCAAAAGCTGCTGAGGGCTAAAGACAGCCTGCGTTCTCTTGATGATACCGCTATTAGCTATAATATGTCGCTGTTGAAACAACAATTCTTCGAGGGGGGTAATAAGGCAGGGCGCTATTTGGCCCATAAATTAAGAGTGTCACGGTCCCAAACCATGGTTTCTAAAGTTCATACATCCCAGGGTGTGCTGGTAACATCCTCGGAGGACATACGTCAGGCTTTTATAGATTTTTACGCCCAGCTTTATACTGGAGCCTCCCATATACAGGACAACGACATTCAAGATTACCTGGGGTCGTCGACCTTGCCTACCCTAACGCCAGATCAGCAGATGTTTTTGGACGCCCCTATTACATCCGTTGAGGTGATGGCGGCTATTAAGGCTCTCAAACCAGGGAAAGCGCCCGGATTGGATGGTTTTACAGGTGCATATTATCGCAACTTTGCCTCTATTGTAGTGGGCCCTCTCACTGATTTCTTTCATTCTTTGCGAGAGGCTGGCCAGATCGATTTGCATGCAAACACGGCAGGGATATCTGTTATAGCCAAGCCGGGACGTGACCCGGCTAGATGTGGGTCTTATAGGCCCATATCGCTCATAAATATTGATTTAAAGATCTTGGCCCGCGTTCTGGCCGCTCGCCTTAATGGTATATTGGCCTTAGTGGTTCATTCTGATCAGGTGGGCTTTGTTCCAGGGCGCCTTGCGGCTGACAATGTTCGGCGCATAGTCGATATCATTGACTTTGTACAGCATACCCACACACCTACGGTCTTGCTTTCCCTTGATGCCGAAAAGGCATTTGACCTTGTCCACTGGCCCTTTTTATTCCAGACTCTGGAGAAGATGTCGTTTGGCCCACAATTTATTAATTGGCTTGTGAAGCTGTACCACTTGCCGCAGGCTCGGGTTAAGACCAATGGGAGTTACGGGGTGTCTTTCCCTATTGAACGTGGGACGAGGCAGGGATGTCCTCTGTCCCCTTTATTGTTCGCCTTATTTCTTGAACCTTTTTCCAACCGCGTGAGAGCCGCAACGGAGATTGTGGGGGTCCGTAGAGGTGACCACCACTTTAAAATCTCTTTATTTGCAGATGATATCATGTTCACCTTGACGAATCCTGCTCTCTCTCTATCAGGGGTCATGAGCGAGTTGCACGCTTTTACTGCGGTGTCGGGTCTTAAAGTTAACTATGAGAAATCGGAACTACTTAACATCAATCTGCCTCCAGCTGATGTGCAGACCTTGCAGCCTCTCTATCCGTTTAAGTGGGCGACCAAAGCATTGAAGTATCTAGGGGTCCGCATTGGGGTTCACTCTAACCAGCTATATCGTTTGAACTATGAGCCACTTATCCAATCTATAAGGGGTAATTTGGACACATGAGCCCGTGACACCCATTCCTGGCTTGGTCGTATTGCGATCATCAAAATGAATGTCCTCCCCCGTATGTTATATTTTTTCACTACCATTCCCATTTACATCAATAACTTTACCCTTCTTCAATGGCAGAAAATGATTTTTGGCTTTATTTGGCGCAAGAGGCCTCCCCGGGTCGCCCGGTCTGTCTTGTATCTCCCGAAAGTGCGGGGTGGGCTTGGGGTTCCTAATCTGTGCTGGTATTTCTGCGCCGCACAGCTTAGGGCACTAGTGGTTATGCATCAGACGTCCGCCCCTCCGCAGTGGGTTCTGCTGGAGCAAGCTTTATTTGGTTTACTACCACTATCTGCCCTGCCTTGGCAACCCCGTCACACTTGGGGTCTCATTTTATATTTTCCCTGCGCGTTACAAACCACACTGAAGATTTGGTCCCAATGGAAATCCTGCCTAGTTGGAAAGGGCACTATTACACTATTAACGCATCTATTCACTGACTCTATCCTTCCTCCTGCCTGTGGGACGGCTGCATCTCAGGTATGGTTTAAGGCTGGCATTTTTCGATTGGAGCATATTTTATCCCAAGGGGTGCTTATGACTATGGACGCTTTGGGCTCCCAGTATCACCTGCCAACGGTGGACTTTCTTCTTTATGCTAAGCTTTCTCATTTTCTGAGCCGAGCTACTAGAGTTGGCACTGCTCGACTTTGTGGCTCTTTGTTTGAGAATTATTGCATGCACCCAACTTCTGTTAGGGGGGTGATTTCCAAAATTTATGCCCTGTTGACTAATAGGCAGCGAGGCCCCTTTCACCAACAGACCGCCTGGTCGACTGATCTTCCTCGCAGCCTAGAGGATGATGAATGGGACTCTATATTCGTACAGGCCTATAAATGCTCTATTTCTGCGGGGATGCAGGAGAATTGTCATAAAATGATTTATCGATGGCACTACACACCGGCCAGGTTACACCGTTTTAACTCCAATATTTCTGATAAATGCTGGAGGGGCTGTGGGATGGTGGGTACTTATTACCATGTGTGGTGGCAGTGTCCTCGGATTCACCAATATTGGACCTCGCTTGCTAATTGGCTCACTGCTGTCCTACACACCCCCATTCACCTAGACCCATGGCATGCTCTCTTGACTCTTCCTCTTTCAGAGGTGGATAAAAGCCAACAGCGCCTGGTCCAGCAAGCCTGTATTGCAGCGCGGTCTGAGATTGCTCGCTTTTGGAATAATCAGAATCCGCCTAGCTTAGCTCAGGCTCAGGGGCGCCTACATGCTTACTATCAATTAAGTCGCTTAACCGCTGTTCATCGTGACCGATTGAGCGCCTTTCACAGAGTATGGGCCCCATATATCCAATGGTTGGACTCTCTATGATACCTGTTAAGTTTCGTACTGACTCTGCTGTTGTGCCCTGAGATGACTTTATTAACTAGCTCTCTGTATCAGCCTGTTGCTGTGTTCTTCTTCTTCTTATGTTAGGCATTTGATGGTGTACCAGCACATATCCTCCTATCCTTCTGTTCTATGAGTGTATGTTGTCTCTGAGCTCCTCCATGGTGTGGGTGGGGTTCCCTTGGTTTGTTTAAACATGTCTGTTACCCATGCATTTTGTTGCTTAGGTGGGTGGGGGGTGTTTGGGGGGTTTCTTTACCATATGTAAAACACTGACCAGCTGTTCAGATTCGGATATTGTAATTTTCTTTAATACGTTCATCTGTATTCCCTATGCTGATTGTCTGTGTCAATAAAAATCTTTAAACACAAAAAAAAAAAACCAGGCCACAAGAACCTGGCAATTACCCAAACACTAAGATGATCCCATGCTACTGATGCAATTAATAGCAGTGCTTATTCCCTAAGTAAACTTGATTAATAGCCATTAATGGACTTCTCCTCCAAGAACTTATCCAAACCTTTTTTGAACCCAGCTACACTAACTGCACTAACCACATCCTGTGGCAACAAATTCCAGAGCTTAATTGTGAATTGAGTGAAAAATAATTTTCTCTGATTAGTCTTAAATGTGCTACTTGCTAAATTCATGGAATGCCCCCTAGTCCTTCTATTATTCAAAAGTGTAATAACCAATTAACCAACTCATTCAAGACCTCTCATGATCTTAAAGACCTCTATCATATCCCCCCTCAGCCGTCTCTTCTCCAAGCTGAACAGCCCTAACTTCTTTAGCCTTTCCTCATAGGGGAGCTGTTCCATCCCCTTTATCATTTTGATTGCCCTTCTCTGTACCTTCTCTATCGCAACTATATCTTTTTTGAGATGTGGCGACCAGAATTGTACACAGTATTCAAGGTGCGGTCTCACCATTGAGCAATATAGAGGCATTATGACAGTTTCCATTTTATTAACCATTCCCTTCCTAATAATTTCTAACATTCTGTTTGCTTTTTTGGCTACTGCAGCACACTGAGCCGACAATTTTAAAGTATTATCCACTATGATGCCTAGATCTTTTTCCTGGGTGGTAGCTCCTAATATGGAACCTAACATCGTGTAACTACAGCAAGGGTTATTTTTTCCCTATATGCAGCACATTGCACTTGTCCACATTAAATTTAATCTGCCATTTGGATGCCCAATCTTCCAGTCTTGCAAGGTCCTCCTGTAATGTATCACAATCCGCTTGTGATTTAACTACTCTGAATAATTTTGTATCATTCGCAAATTTGATATCCTCACTTGTCGTATTCCTGTCCAGATCATTTATATATATTGAAAAGCACCGGTCCAAGTACATATCCCTGAGGTACTCCACTGTTTACCCTTTTCCACTCAGAAAATTGACCATTTAATACTACTCTCTGTTTCCTGTCTTTTAACCAATTTGTAATCCACAAAAGGATTACAAACTGGGGGGCTTGAACCCATGAGCATATTCCCTATGCAAATAGCCACATACATATTTAGGAAAGTAAGTTTATTTATTGCACTTTTCTCATAATCAGTACCAAGGTAAAACACAGTTATGTTTTTTGTCAAATTCTGCTGTCTTTATCTGTACATAATATAATATACGCAATGTATAATGACACATAAACCCAAAATATAATGTCAGTAAACTACAAACAGAAATAGTTATCAAACATTAGAATTCAAAAAGTAGGCCTTTAAATAGTAAAAGAAAAACCTTAAAAAAGTAAAAAAAAAATATTTGAATCCAAAATTTAAAATTCATAATTTTTAAAAAAGATCTGCTAAAAAAAAGAAATGACTAAGTAGAAAAAATAAACATTCAGAGGTAGATCTTTAAAAGGTTTGCGTGCGTGTACTTTTGTTCGCACAACCGGCACACACAAAAGTACGCCAGATTTTATAAGATACACACGTTGCCACGCGTATCTTATAAAATCCAGGGTTGGCGTACGCAAGGCTGTGCAAAATCATCAGCCTGCGCACGCCGATCCGCGCAGCCTGCCTCCGTTCCCTCCGAGGCCACTCCGAAATCAGAGCGGCCTCGGAGGGAACTTTCCTTCCACGTCCCCCCACCTTCCCCTCTCTTCCCCTATCTAACCCACCCCCCGACCCTACCTAAATCCCCCCCTACCTTTGTTGTGCAAGTTACGCCTGCTTGAAGCAGGCGTAACTTGCGCCTCTCATCCCCAGCACAGGCCGCCTCGCCGCCTCGCATCCCCAGCACAGGCCTCACTGCCGGGGGACTCGGGACTACCTTCCCGGCCCGCCCCGAACCGTCACCACGCCCCCGGACCCATCCCGGACTGCCCCTGACCCCAGATACGCCCCCTCCCGCCCCTTTTACAAAGCCCTGGGACTTACGCGCATCCCGGGGCTTTGCGCGTGCCGGCAGTCTATGCAAAATAGGTGCACCGGCGCGCGAGTGCCCTGCGTGTGTAAATCTGGCAGGATTTACGCGCGCAGGGCTTTTAAAATCTAACCCTCGGATTTTGCACTTTATTTGGCAGAGTGGGCTTCATCTTTATCAAGCTGTAAAAAAGAAAATCTCACATACAAAGAAAGGTTAATTCAATCTTTTAAATGAAATTATAGCTATAACTACTGAGTTATCTGGACACATCTTCATCTCTAAACAAGTAAAATATAAAACAACTACTTTGAATAATTTACACAGTTTAAAAATAAGAAATCTCACTCTGTTCTAACTACATGACTTTGATTTCTTAAACAAAGGAAGCAAAACATTTAAATTCCTTTGTATTTAGTCATATACAATAAACAGATCAGGTGAGAAGGAAGGAAGAATAATAAACAGTTACAAGAAGATAGATTACTTCCCAACTCTTCTGCCCCTGCTTCTATGAAACCTTCTTGCTAAAAGAAATACTACTGCTGCACAATTAACTATAATGCACATTTTTAATTAAGTATTAGCACATACAGAAAGCACACACATCTGCTTTGCTAGCAACCCTTCTAAAGAAGTAATAGATGAAGCAAATTTCATAGAAAGCAAAACAAAAACAAAAAACTCAGCATGTAGAACCATGCACGAAAAGAAACAAACAAACAACAATAACAACAAAACTTCAAGCAAACATTTCATTTTGATCTAGCCCTGTGTACTGATGGCTTCACAAAAATCAAGGAAGAGTTCAGGTTATCAGCTAAGGCCAGACACCCAACTGTTTAAGAAAGAATTAGGTGTGCCACATGGATAGTAGAATGAATAGGGTCAGCCAACTTCATCTTCAATTTGGGAATAATCCCCAGGCCTGCTAGGAAGAGGAATTTGGTATTGAAAATGAAATCCAAGTGCTATAACAATTCTTAGCTGTATGCCCTTTTCTTTTACATGGAAAAAAAATACCATGAAACTTCACTGACTGAGTATTAGGAGCTGGTTCAGGCTTCTGGTCAAGTATAGGACTACAGGTTAAAGTCTTGTCATGGATGCTTACCGCGACTACATTCCCTCTCTCTGGTGGACTATTTTCTCCCCTTCAGTGGTTTAATTTCCTTAATATGAGGGAGATTTAGTTTTACGGAGTTCCAAAATAATTTCTATGTCTTCATTTTTTATCAATTAACTGTTTATTTAAACATATAATTTTATTTAAACAGATAATTTCTCATTCTGGGTGATTGGCAATTTTTAGCTTCTCAGTTAAATCAGCCTGACACTCCCCATATTGTTGTCTTTCCTCTGTGGAAGACAACTTCTCCTGTATTAATCTATTAGTTTTCATGCTTCAGCTTATCTGTCAAAGTACTGAGATGTTGTAACCAGGCTCTTGTAATATCTAATAGGAGCCACATTAAGGCTATGCTGTTTATTCCTGTTTTTGGGAATTGTGTCTTTGATATATTCATAAATCTTGTTATCTACATCATCAAAAGAATTTAAATTTATCGTGACATTAGGACCCATGATATTTTTTCCTTATGCTGCTGCAATCTCCAAAATGTTACTTTCCCTTAATTTCTGCTTTTTAATTTAATCTTTATTAAAGTTTTCAATATCAAAGTATCCACTTTGTATAGAAATATGGTATTTCACTTTGTAAATAATATGAAACAAATAGAAAAAGAATAAACAAATATTTAGAAATACTCTCTTCTGTTTAACTACCCGATAGACCACAATTTAGCGGGGGAGGCAACATTTGACAAAATGAGGAGATAAACAGGAAAAACCAATAAATAGAAAAGGCCTAATACTGTACTACTGCAATTACATATTATGATAAACTTCACTAGTACTGCTGACTTGCAGCAGAACTTTCTTGGATTCAAGAAAACTATTTAACTGTTCTGGTAAAAAGAAAATATAATTATCTCTATTATATTTTATGATGAATCCAAAATTTAAAATTCATAATTTTTAAAAAAGATCTGCTAAAAAAAAGAAATGACTAAGTAGAAAAAATAAACATTCAGAGGTAGATCTTTAAAAGGTTTGCGTGCGTGTACTTTTGTTCGCACAACCGGCACACACAAAAGTACGCCAGATTTTATAAGATACACACTCCCAGGGCCAAAGTTTCCTGGCGCAATGCCAAGAAACCTTTCCTTTTCAGCTGTGTGGATTTGGTCAAATTGGGAAAAATCCTAATTTTAGAACCCATAAAAAGGATATTAGATTTCATAAAATAAGGCCCCATAACATCACCCAGATACCAGCAGGGTTGATCTTTCCACTATTTCATAATTTGATGATTCAAGAAAACCGGTCATGTTCTCTAAGTCAATTGGGGCAGCTTGCATTTGTGCATTGACTCGAGTCAGCAAAATATAAACTTTATCCAGGTGGGTAGCCAATTCTGATGTATATTCTTTTTTTTTTTTAAGTTTAAATCTTTTTATTAAGAAATTATGTATACATGGTGCCATACAAGGTAAAATCAAACATGATATATAATGTACAACCATTATAAATTGAAAAGCATACAAAAACTAAGAAATGCGTACATACCTCAAGTATAGATAAGATCATGATACATTTAAAAAAAACATGACCATGAATAAAGACATTATTAGCAAGGTGATTATGCGAAAGTGGCCATTATCAAAGTAGGCACCAGAAAGAAGGAATGAAAAAACAAGAGAAAAGAGAGAGCAAGAAGTAAAGACTAAGAGAATGTAGAAGATACAAAGGAGGAAGAAAAAAAAAAGAGAAAGAAAGAAAGAAAGGAAAGAGGAAGTATAGAAAGAGAAAGAAAAGAAGGAAGGAGGTGAAAGAAAGAGTGGAGACCCAATAAGTGGTGAATGGACCAGCTAGCAGGGGGTATTAGGAGACATGATTAGGATGAGAAGTAAGATAAACGTCCATAGGTTTCCACACTTGTGACCAGGAAGCGAGGCGTCTAACTTTGATAGCCATAGCCTTTTCATATTTCACAAAAAGACAGACCGAGTTCCACCAAAGGGACTCGGATAAAAAATCACTCCGTTTCCAATTGGATAGAATGTTATGATGCACAACTGTGAGAAGAAAATCGAGAAGTTTACATTGAGCTGGTGATAAAGAAACAGCTGGATGTGCTCCTTTTAAAATAGTAAGGGAGTAGGATAATGGAATATCCAATTTGAGGATGGTAGAAACAGTATGCCAAATTTGTCACCAAAAAGAGAGCGTGTATGGGCAAGAATATAACATGTGTTGTAAAGTGGCTTTTGGGTGATCACAGGACCAACAATTATGAGTAAGAGATACTCCGGCTCGATGAAGCTTCCACGGAGTCCATAACGCCCTATGCATAATAAAAAAAACCGATTGTGTCATACTCATTGATAGAGAAATACGCATCATAACATTCCAGAGATGTTTCCAAGCATTTGGGGAAATAGGAATATCTGCATCTTCCGACCACACCTTAGACAGCGTAGAGGAAAATGTATTGGGGGACAAATGTCTGAGTAACTTATATATCCTGGAAGCCAGATGTCCTTGCGGACCATGCTCTCTATATATCTCCAATAAAAACGGAGTTTCATTAGGATATATAGTAGTGCCTTGCAATGACGAGAAAGTGTGTTTGAGCTGCATCCAGGCAAAAAATTGAGAGCTGGGCAAGGCAAATTGATCTTGCAAAGATGAAAAGGAGCAGAAGTTAAGGCCATCAAAAACATCAGATACTAACCAAATGGAAACTCCACTCCATAAAGGCCAATGAAAGGGACGGTTGTTAATACAGATAAGAGAGTTATACCAAATCGGACTGTATTTTGTGGATTTCCAAGTATATCGTTGTGGTGGGCGCAGACTTTCCAGGTCCCCAAATGCCTTATGTAACGAGCACAAGATAGGATTTGGGTCCTTAAAGAAAGAGAGCAAAATACCAGGAAAACACTCTATAGGTAACGGAGCTAAAAGATTGCGTTCCAAGACGAGCCACCTGGGACTTTCTAGATCAGGGAAAAAGCGGGAAAAGTAGAAGAAGCCAGGTTGTAGTATAAATGCTTGGTGATATTTATAAAAATCGGGAAAACCGACTCCTCCTTCCTGTTTACTCGCTTTCAATTTTCGTAAAGCAATCCTGGGAGTTTTAGTACGCCAAAGAAATGAGGTCAGGATCCTGTCCACATGTGAGTAAAAATCAGCCGGGAAGAAAATTGGTATCATAGCCAAAATATAATTGAGTCTAGGGGCAAGTACCATCTTTATTGTTTCCAAATGGCCCCACCAGGTTAAGTATAAAGGAGACCATTTAAGTGTGGTATCTCTAAGCTGTTGCAAAATGGCTGTTGCACAATGGGTGACCGTATCATCAGGATCTGTGTAAAATCGAATCCCCAAATATTTCAGACCTTGTTTAACCTTTTGTATCTGGTACTGTGTAAGATCTGTTACTGAACCAGTATAATTGAGTGGCAGCAGTTCTGTTTTATGCCAGTTAATTTTATATCCAGAGAGAGAAGAATATTCAGATATAGTCGAGAACAGTGCAGGTAAGGAGGAGTCAGGATTTGTGAGAAATAGAAGAACATCGTCAGCGTAAGCAGACAATTTAAACTCATCAGTATTTACCGTAATTCCCGTAATATCAGGGTTAATACGTATGGCTGTGAGTAGTGGTTCCAAAGCCAGGTTAAAAAGGAGTGGGGAGAGGGGACAACCTTGTCTCGTTCCTCTATAAAGTGGGAAATGAGTAGATCACCGGTTGTTAATGTATAAAAACGCAGAAGGGCAATGATAGACATGTTGGATCCAAGAAATAAATCTAGGTCCGATGCCATACCATTGCAAGATATGAAATAAGTAAGGCCACTCGACTCTATCGAATGCCTTTTCTGCGTCTAATGATACTGCTACTGACGGTATAGATGAATGAAATTTGGAATGACTAAGTTGAAGAAAAAGCCGGGAATTATTAGTAATCAGTCGACCTTTTATGAAACCGGATTGGTCTAGATGAATGACAGAGGGCATTGGAGTGGACAGCCTTGTAGCTAAGATCTTTGCAAAAATTTTGTAATCTGTGTTGAGAAGGGAGATTGGGCAATAATTAGCAGTATCTGAATCATCTCTCCCTGGCTTTGGAAGCACTATCACTGACGCCTCAGTGAAAACGGTTGCGGATTGCGGGTGATCCAACATAGAAGAGTAATACTTATGCAGATAAGGTGCTAAAGTGTGCTGGAAAGTCTTGAAAAAGTCAGAGGTGAAGCCGTCCGGTCCCGGAGCTTTCCCTGAAGACAAAGAGGAGATAGCCACTTTCAGTTCCGACAGGGTAATCGGGTTGTCCAATTGCATCGATTGAGCATCTGGGAGTGTGGAACGTGGCAGTGTATGGAGAAAGTTGGATAACCGTGTTGGAGAAAAATCAATCTCTGATTGGTATAGAGTCGCGTAGAAGTCTCGAAATGCTTGTAAGATGTCAGCTTCGGAGGTCAATAATGTTCGAGATGGAGATTGAATTTTTACAATCTTCTTCTTGTCCATTCGTTTTTTCAAAAGAGAGGAAAGAAGATGACCACATTTATTATTTTCTGCATAGTATCGAGCTTTTGTATGAAATAAGTGAAGTTTCACTTGTGCACTAAGAGACTGATTATACCGGTAACGAGCAGTGATTAGTGCTTTGAGAGTAGTGGGAGACGGATTCTGAATGTGAGCTTTTTCCAACCTGTCTACTTCTTGGGAGAGATCTGACATTTCCGCTTTATGAAGCTTGTGTTTATAGCTGGTATAAACTGATTTCTCCCCTAATAGTTGCTTTAAAAGCTTCCCAAACGGTAGGGAAAGGGGTATCCGGTTGAATATTAAGATGAAAGTAGTCTTCCATTTTGTGTTGAAGAGAGGTAACAAAGGTCTGATCAGCCAGAAGAGAGGAGTTAAAGCGCCACTGACGATCTATCTGGATAGGAATTTGAAAAGCGCAAGTGAAGGTCGTCGCTGCATGGTCTGAGACGAGTATGGGATGTATCTCAGTATCTTGAATCCTAGCAATCAAGGCGTTGGAGACCAAAAAATAGTCTATCCTCGAGTAGGATGAGTGAGGAAAAGAAAAGAAAGTAAAATCAAGGGCCGTAGGGTTGAGGATCCTCCAAGGGTCGGATAACCCATATGTGCTAGCCAGATGTTTAAGGACTTGTGTGGATTTAGATATTGAGATTTTAGCATGTGATCTTTTATCAAGGAATGGATCCATAGGTTGGTTGAAGTCTCTGCCAATAATGAATGGAGCGGGATCCAGATCTAGTAAATGAGTGAAGGTCATTTGGAAAAAATTGGGATCGTCCTGATTAGGTGCATACAAATTTAGAATAGTAAACTTCTCATTCTGCAGGAGGATTTGCACAAGATTCCATCGACCTTCCGGATCGGACTGTTGATGAACAACTTGAGCTCCCAATCGTTTGTGTAGCAGAATAGCCGTGCCCCGTTTTTTCTTGAGTGCAGGACTAAAGCAAACCTGTCCAACCCATTGTTGTTGTAGCTTTTTCGATTCCACTGGGGTTAAGTGAGTTTCTTGGATCAGTGCTATATCAACTTGAAGTGAATGTAGATAGGTAAGAATTTTCTTCCTTTTGATGGGGTGAGAGAAACCATTGACGTTGAGCGATACCAACTTGAAATTAGAGATTAGAGTCGCCATAATATGAAACTACAGTGAAGAACAGAGCAACTGGGCCATCCTGAAAAAACGTGAGGAATAATTGAACCCATGGGTCTTCAAAAGAAGGAAAAAGCAGAGAGTTGAAGTAAAAGTGCAAAGTAGCAGAGGAAGAGCTTCCATCCATAATTCCTGGGCTTGTCAAGCAGAACAAGAGCATTGATGGAAGATTCAATAGTGTAGATATAGTGATGCAACACATCAAACAGGGTAAGTCAATGAGCCTCTCCGCCAACAAATGGCTCCTCACCTTCCGCATCCATGTCAGCAGAGTAGCTATCATAATATCTTCACCACATAGCCTATTGACCAAGGCCAATAAAGGAAAAATAATGCAGACGAAAAGAAATCAGCTGCCGTTGACAACAAATCAAGGCAGTATAGTACCCATTGTGAGTCAAGGTGATAAACAAACAATATGGCAGCCATAAGTCAGAAGTAAGACTCAAAAAACGAAAAGAAAATAATCCCAGTCCTGGGGAGTTGAAAGAAAGTACCATAACACACAGAGCCTTAATGCAGGCATTGTCTTTGGAAAATATATTGGAATGAAAAAAAAAAAAAATCAGCAGTAGAAATATCCAGGAATCCGAAAAGAGAGTAGTACGGTTCCTTTGCATCGTGCAGCTGAGAACAATTAGTATACCGAAAGATCCTCGTCAAACGGCATAAGGAAAGGAAAAAATACCCAAGTCAGCATTTAGTCAGGTTATCATTTCGGCAGCTGCGTCGTGTTCTGTCAAAAATTGTTCAGCATCGCTAACTGTGTGAAACAATTTCGTTTGGTTAGAGATAGTAATTTTCAATTGAGCAGGGTACAGAATACCATATTTTGCCCCCATAGCTTGTAGGCGTGGTCTCATGGCAAGGAAGGCCTTCCGGCGGTCCGCTGTCGATTTTGCTAAGTCAGGCACAAACAATATCGATTGCCCTTGGTACATAAGAGGGGCCTTAGCGCGAGCCGTGGTTAAGATCTGTATAGCTTGCGGATATCTGAGAGTCTTGAAAATAATCGGCCGAGGAAATTTTGAGGTACGTGGGGTTCTAGAAGGAACCCGGTGTGCGCGCTCTATTTCGAAGGGTTGTTCAAAAGTAATATGCAGTAAGGATGGGATACGTTCAGTAAGAAAGGTAATCATATCCGTACCTTCAGCTCCTTCTGGTATGCCCAGTATCCGCACATTACTCCGACGATTCCTGTTTGATAAGTCTTCAACTTCCTTTTGTAATCTTTCGATATCTTTTGTAATACGCGGCAGCGGTGCAGAAGCTACTAGTAATGACGCAGTTTGCGTTTCCAAGTCTTCTAGTTTGAGTTGAAAAGAACCCAATTGCGATGTCACTATCTGCAACTCCGATCTAATCGCTGATGTTGCGTCAATATTAACTTGTATCATCTCTTTCAAGTGTTTAAGTTCGGCGAGCACTAATTCTGCGGACGCCATAGATTTTGGTGGAGGGGCCTTGTCCGGCGTAGGCGGATCTTGTTTAGCTCTTTTAGTACCCGATGCGGCCGCGAATGCAGCTTCTATCTTACCAGACTTTGGAGTAGTCATTGTAAGCCTGGTACTAAGAGAAAAAAAAATGAAAATATATACAAAAATATAGGCTATGTGGCACAGAATGGACGGGAGTCTCACGGAGCAGAAGGGTTAGGCAGCCATCTTGTTTCAGCGCGAGAGCGCCCCTCCTCTGATGTATATTCTAATACTTCAAGGAAATATCTCCTGACGGTAATATGAAGAATTTCTCCCACAACCCTGGGAAAGTTTAATATTCATAGATTTAAATGCCTCAATGAATTTTCAATTCATTCTGTCTTTCTATTTATGACCCCACATTTTTGGATAATAGTAGACTGCACTGCTTTAACATGATTTTATTTATTTATTTATTTAAGGCCTTTTTTTATACCGATAGCCGTTTGCACATCATATCGGTTTACATAGAACAGGGAGATTAAATAATGTAGGATAAACATTTACATGTAACTGATTGTAACAAAGGATAAGATAGGTACAAATAAAATCTATGAACATAATAGTAAATATTATTAACTAGAAAAAACATGAATGATATGAGGATTTCTATTTAGGGAATAAAGAAAACCATAACAAATAATAGATCACTTTCCATATTTTTAAATTTTTACAGAGTTTCCTGCCGATATAGATCATTATTCTTATGCAATATGTCCATTTGATGAGACAGAGAATTAATTTTCCAAGAACAATCCGAAAAAGTTTTAGCCATAGCTGATGTGAGATCCCAGAGGGAATCCAAGGTAACCACTATGGGTTTCTGAGATATCAAACTTACTCCGGGAGTGAGGGGAATCACATTTAGGCTTCTCACCTCTTCCAGTTGCTTGATCTTCAGCGTCTTCCATTTCAAAAACGCCGGAGACGCTCCCCTCATTCCTCGAGGAGCTCAGCACGGGATCAGCCCTGACGCAGCTCCCTCCTCCTGTAAAGCATGGATTCCAACTTCAGGGTTCCAGCCAGAGTGCGGCGACAAGGTTTCCCGTGCAGCCGGAGGTAGTCATTCATCTAGGGGGCTGAGAGAGACTTCTTCCGAGGTAGGGGCATACTCGCCTCTGTCCGCCCAGCAGCCGGATCTCTCGCCCCTGATTTTGCAATTGTACCGGTGCACTGCGAGATCGTCTTTAGCCCAGCAGGGATCATAGGGGTTGAAGGGTAAGACCTTACTCTCCCTTTCCTCTTCGGAGGCATTTTTAATCCAGTTGTAGGAAAAACAATTCAAGAAAATGCAGGAGCAGGCAATGCAGTGCTGCCATTTAGGTCACCATCTTGGCTCCTCACCCCTTCATTTCTGCTTTTAATTCTACTTTACTGTCCTTTTGAATCTTGAAAAATGACACCTTCTTTGAGCACATGATGCTAAAGTTAAATGCATGCAATATTCTGCACTCAATATATTTTCTTATGTTCTATCCTGTACTTTTCAAATCATTAACACAAAACTATATAACAACAAAACAAACACATCTGCACTTTAAGAAATACATCTAAAATACGTTTTAGGTCAAATTTTCAAAGCCCTACACACACAGAATCTTGGAGATACGTGCGTGGCTAGGACGTACATGTGCAGCATGGATTTTCAGAGGCCACACTCAGGTGCTTATCTCATGGTATGCGAATTAGAAGGGCTAAAGGAAAATGGGGCTGGCTGGGGGCAGGATTTGGGTGGGGAGTAGATGGGCCAAGACAGCCTCATTAAGGAACAGTCCCACTGAAGCTGGTGCTGAGAATGATGGACCCACATAACTTGCTGCTGCTATAGACCGTGGGTAAGAATGAAAACAAAAAAACCTAGGGTACTTAGTGGGGTTTTAGGGGTTGAGATGGGTAGGGGGTTTAGGAAGTTTGCTCCTTTACAGGAGTGAACTGGGAGGGAAGAAAGAATTGGGCCTACCATGTCACCGTGCGTACCTACTAAAATCTTCCCTCTTACATGATTGAAACCAGATCCGTGCGCATATTTATGCGTACATTCATGCGTTGATGTAAAATCGTGTACACATGTGTGGTGTGGGTAGCTGATTTTTATAACATGCAAAACATTTACAAACACATTATAAAATCTGTGCATCCCCGTGCAGGCACCAGTAACTGTGCGCACATTGATGCCCACGCGTGGAATCTACCTTTTAGAATCCCAACCTTATCGCCATTTTTTGGGGGGTGTTCAGACCGTACACACTGCATTCTGGCCCAGCGGCTCAGCTCACTGGGGTCTATACTGGCAGTTACCTGAGGGCCTGACCCAGTGTAAACATACACAATACTAGAATTATACCTGACAAATAGACACACACAAACTTTGATTTAGAAAATCCGGTTCCAGATATATAAGAAAGTATGTTTTTTTTGAGTAAAAAGCGGATAGAATAAAGGTAAAAGAATAAATAATACTTATCTGACACACACACAGTTAAGAAGACCTGGGGAGTTCTTGGGACACTGTCTTTTGGATTAAGATTCTAGGAGAAAAAAGAGAGAAAATAGAGATTATTGCACAATTGTGTTATTTAATTCAGTATATTGTGATCCTTTGCTTGAGGGAAATTGATGTTAATGAAATGAATGTTATATTATTGTTATTTGTAAAGTAGATACATTTTTAATTATTTCCTTGTCTACCTTCCTACTTTGGGGATTATTGCTGGGTAGATAGGGACGCCTTTTCTCTCTATGGGAGACTGTGCCTTGAGGCATCATCGTAGGAATTGCTGTCAAGGTCAGGACATGGTCACTAAAACACCAAACACTTCGGGCATGCCTACTGTCTTCCTCCACAGGATCTGCAGTTTATATCAGTGTAACATAGAGATTTTCCTTAGTGAACAAATTCATTCATAAGAAAACAGCTGGAGGCATATTTCATGAGGACTGGTAGCATGAGCTCCCAGAGCCTCGATTTGAGTCCAGCCTGGTAGAGCCTTCCTTGCTCCTGGTATAACCGTGTTGTGGGACCATTTTTCCAGTGCAAGGCAAATCTCCCAGGGTTTTCCTGGTTGAGGGTCCCATGAAGGTAATACCAGTATGCTGAGAGGTCTCGTCATTCCCAGGGAGGGAGTTCCTTATCTTACTAGGTGAACCTGTCAGAAAACATTCAAAAGAAAAAAAATTGGAATGGGTCCTTCAAGCCTCTTTCTCTCTCCCTCTCCCTATCTTTCTCTCTCTCTCCCTTACTCCTACTTCCTTTGTCCTCCCCTCCTGTCATGGAGGACAATAACGTTTAAACAAAGGGGGACCTAAGTGCTAAGAAACAGAACTGATACATTCAGCCCAGTGGAGAGTGGTGAGTACTTATTTGGGGTGAAGAGTATAGGGGAGAGAGAAGAGTAGTATAGAATTGTGCAATTCATTGGGGTTGGGGCATGATTAGCTTGCCACATCTAGCAAAAGAAGAAAGAAATATTTTTCTTTTATCTCTCTTTTCTCACCATCAGAGGCCCCAACACCATAGACTGCAGATTCATTACAGTGGAGGTAACAGTAAAAATGCTGTCACAGGAAATAACTCACAACACTGCAGAGCAGATACAGCATTGCCACAGCAAACAACTGCACCTTCTGGTGCGATGTGCAGGGGTAGGAGATGTACAGCTTGAAGGGCAAAGCAAGCCATAAGCATAGCAAGGAAAATGTTCCCTAGCTGTGAGAGTGATCCAGGAGGAAGATGGCACTACTCCTCCTCCAGGTAGGGAAGAAGAAACAGAAGCAGATTCTTATTGAGCTGGACAAAGCCTATGTTAGAGCCCTTGGATGGGCTTGCTTCTCCCAGCAGGGTCGGAGCTCAGGTGCTAAGATGCCCACTAAAGGAAGACCAACCCCTCAGTGCATCCTGGGCAAGTAGGACCCTGGCATGGAGATTTATTCCAGAGTTCGTGGTGTTACTAAATCAGGCATATTGCAGCATGCAATAATCTGAAAGACCCACCTTATTAAAAGCTCGAGGCTGCAGTTATCACTCAAAGGAGCCTATACTCAAGCAAACAAGGGAGTAGCCTGAAACCTCCTCCCTATGCACACACACACACTCATTTGCACATTAAGAATGGATTCCAGGGAATATTCCTGGTCAGAACAGGACTCCATACAGAGTCCTCAGAGATTCTCAGGAAGAAGCGGGATTCTCTTCAGAAGAAAATGAATCAGCAATAATCTGGTTATTCTGGAAAGATGAGGTTTCAGTCCTCACTTTTATTGTTCTATTCACTTTAAGGATAACAGACCTCAGTGTAAAAGACCCTATGTAGAGGGTCCTCATTCTGTAGGGAATTTGGAAACCTCTGAAGGCATTCCCATTACACAATGCCCTGGACCCTGGAATTTGTAGGTGCCCCAGCCTCAATGCAGGAGAAGGGTGAATTACTTTATTGTCCAGCAGGGTTGCTAAACAAACCAATCAGGTGCTAGCATTCCATACCCAGAAAATGCCAGAGTATGTGTCTATCTCCAACTGCCAGGGTTCATGTGGCTTTGCTTGATCTGGTTACAAAGGCAAGAACTCCCATGCAACCATTACAGTAGTGCCTATTGTTATGCTTATCCCCCTCCTCTCAAAATTAACAGCTTTGCCTCCAGGTACCCTCAGCAGCAAGAAGGAGCCTAAAGTAGTGGCTACAGTCCTCCAACTTGCAGAAAGGAGTAAACCTGGAATGTCAGCTTGACCATGATTATTATGGACACCAGCTTATGGGGGTGGGAAGCATATTGCCAGGGACAATACCACAGCAGTGCAATACATAAACAAGCAAGGAGACACCCACAACCTCACATTATCTTAGGAAATGGCCCAATTGTTTGAATAGGCAAAGGAAAATCTCTTCTTTCTCTCAGTATTCTACATTGTAGGAAACGAGAATCTCCAAGTTACTTTCATAGCAGTAACAAGTTGGACCCATGAGAATGGGAACTGAGCCTGTAAGTCTTCCAAATAATAGTAGATTGGTGGGGTGACCCAGGAGTAGATCTAATGGTGACATAGGTGAACACTAAGGCCAAAGTTTTCTTCAGCTGCTGAGTGGAATAGATTAGGGATGTGAATCGTTTTAGGACGATTAAAATTATCGTCCGATAATTTTAATATCGTCTTAAACCGTTATGGAACACAATACAATAGAGATTCTAACGATTTATCGTTTATAAATCGTTAGAAATCGTGAGCCGGCACACTAAACCCCCTAAAACCCACCCCCGACCCTTTAAATTAAATCCCCCACCCTCCCGAACCCCCCCCAAATGACTTAAATAACCTGCGGGTCCAGCGGCGGTCCGGAACGTCAGCGGTCCGGAACGGGCTCCTGCTCCTGAATCTTGTTGTCTTCAGCCGGCGCCATTTTCCAAAATGGCGCTGAAAAATGGCGGCGGCCATAGACGAACACGATTGGATGGCAGGAGGTCCTTCCGGACCCCCGCTGGACTTTTGGCAAGTCTCGTGGGGGTCAGGAGGCCCCCCACAACCTGGCCAAAAGTTCCTGGAGGTCCAGCGGGGGTCAGGGAGCGATTTCCCGCCGCAAATCGTTTTCGTACGGAAAATGGCGCCGGCAGGAGATCGACTGCAGGAGGTTGTTCAGCGAGGCGCCGGAACCCTCGCTGAATGACCTCCTGCAGTCGATCTCCTGCCGGCGCCATTTTCCGTACGAAAACGATTCGCGGCGGGAAATCGCTCCCTGACCCCCGCTGGACCTCCAGGAAACTTTTGGCCAGCTTGTGGGGGGCCTCCTGACCCCCACGAGACTTGCCAAAAGTCCAAGCGGGGGTCCGGAAGGACCTCCTGCCGTCCAATCGTGTTCGTCTATGGTCGCCGCCATTTTTCAGCGCCATTTTGGAAAATGGCGCCGGCTGAAGACAACAAGATTCAGGAGCAGGAGCCCGTTCCGGACCGCTGCCGTTCCGGCCGGACCGCCGCTGGACCCGCAGGTTATTTAAGTCATTTGGGGGGGGGTTCGGGAGGGTGGGGGATTTAATTTAAAGGGTCGGGGGTGGGTTTTAGGGGGTTTTTAATGTGCCGGTTTTTGCGATTTTTCGATTTTAGATTTTTCACGATTTTTCACGATTTTTCACGATATTTTACCCCCCCAAACGGCAACAATACGATTCCCTCCCCCTCCCAGCGAAATCGATCGTTAAGACGATCGAGGACACGATTCACATCCTAGAATAGATGCCTTTCTCTATCTAGGTTTCCTGTACTGCTACTTCTTGGTACTAGCAAATAGAAAGAGTGTGAGTGCATGGAATGAAATAAGACAAGTTATCTCCAGTCTTCTGACAAATTCTCAATTCCCCTCCCACCCAGAGCTCTGATGTGCAATTAAACTGAAACTATCATGATGAAGCAAGTTGATACATAGCTAAGATGACAAAGTGAAAGGCAGAGAGGTATAGAATGTGATCTAAAAAAGCAAGGTAAAACTGTTTTAAAATTGCCGCTCTATCCACAGCGGGCCTTTCTCTATCTAAAAAACGCGCTTCTATACACAGCGGGCCCATCACTCTGGAAACTCACCTACCACCGGACCTCCGCCTAGAACCGTGCCATACTACGGTTTCAAGGTGAAACTCAAGACTTGGCTCTTCCTTCAAGCATTCCCAGAGAGCTAAAGCAGGAAGAACAAACATCCAGCCTTGTCTTACCACAATAATGTAATGCTCACATTGAGTCAGTTTTGTTCCAAGTTGTTATCTAAGTTGATATTAGTTGTTTCTAAATATAATATATATACTGTATTATAGTTCTTCTGTTCATTATTTTATATTTGATATGTTCCATGTAAACCGCCTACCCGGCGATAGTTATCTCTGTTAAATGTGAACCGGAGTGATATGTATTGTATACAGGAACTTCCGGTATATAAAAACCAATAAATAAATAAATAAATAAATCTATGGCCAAGACTCATCCTGCTGTATGTCTTCCCACCATGTCATTTCAAAGGAAGGCTGATAAAAAGGATAGAGGATTGACCTTTAATGATAAGTCTGGTGGCACCAGACTGGTTGAGAAGGCCTTGGTATGCATACCTGATAAAGTTACTGATCAGAACTCCCCTACACTTACCCAGGGAGAAGGGCCTGCTATGGAAAGGACCAGTTATTATAAAAGACCCATCTCCATTTTCTCTTACAGCTTGGCCCTTGAAAAAGTTCAACTGCATGAGAAAGGCTACTTCTCTACAGTGATTTCAACCATGCTAAATGCAGGGAATGTTCAAAGGGTTTTGCCAGATCCAATTAGGCTCCTCGTGGAAGTCAGACATCTTGCAGGCATTAAACATTTTGCAAATGGCCTGGACAAAGGATTAGCCCTCAACTACCTATATCATGCTGTAGGGGCCAAATCAAAGACATTCAAGTAGCAGCCCACCCAAATATAATACAATTTCTAAAGAGATGAAATTATTCTAACCACTCTTCTGACTAATAATCCTACAGTGGAACCTAACATGGTCTTAAGGGCCCCTGGTTTTAGATTGCCCTTTGAACCAATTAAAACAGGAATCTATTAAGGATCTGTCTCTCAAAGCCACCTTTCTTGTAACTATCTGAGCTACAAGTCTTCTCATATAAAAACCTTTATTTGTTTTTTCTCCAGACTCTTTTACCTTTTGCACAGTATTATCTTTCTTGCCCAAGGTGGCATCTGCATTTCATGTTAACTAATTGGTTTCACTTCCAGCATTCGGTAGCAGTTACTTTCAGAAGAAAGATAAGAGCCTGCATCTGCTGGATGTGCATCATATACTTCTGAGATACCTACAAGTGAAAAACCCATTTAGAAAACAGACACACTTTTTATATTGAATGGCAGTCCCTGAAGATGGGTGGCAGCCTCCAAACCTACCTTAGCTAGACGGATTAGGCAGACAGGCATCAGTAACTCTATATGCACACTGCACAAGAGTGCAAGCATAATCTTGGGCAGAGGCATCTTCAACCTCCCTGGAAGAAATTTGTAAGACAGCCACTTGGTCATCTATACATTCATTTGCAAGGCATTATATGGACATGCAAGCAAAGGCAGACTCTAACTTTGGGATTGGGAATTCTCAATGCATCCCTGTCTTTTTCCCTCACCTGTAAGGAGCAGCTTAGATAACTCCCATTCATAAGGACTGTTCTAGTAGATAGAAAAGGACGGTAAAAGTTATTCCTACCTGATAATTTTCTTTCATTGATTTCTGCTAGAGCAGTACAGAACCTGCCCCTGAACACAGGATTGGAAACAATGTCATTATCTAAAGCATGTCCTCACTCTTCCTCATTCTTTCTATCATCTCTTGTCCCACTATTTATTTATTTATATATGTGTTTGTTTGTTTATTTATTTATTTATTTAAAGGCTTTTATATACCAATAGCCGTTTGCACATTGTATCGGTTTACAGATAGCTATAACATGATACAGAAAATACATAGAATGATTTGGTTACATGAAATGGTAAAGGGGGGGGGGGGGGACACAAACATGGTGTGCAGAGAGTTATAAGTGTTTGAAAGAAAAATAAATATGTAAATATAAATATAAACATAAACAGAACTATGTACACATTACACGGTATGGTCTGAGAGGGTGCCAGAAGTTTATATAGTGGACTTGAAGATATATAAATTATATAATTGAAACTGTAGTCAAAGTCATGTAGCGTGATGGTACCAGGGAGAGAACGAGGGGGTAAGGGGTAGGCTAGATTGAAGAGCCAGATTTTCAATTTTTTTTTTAATTTGTGTGTGCATGGTTCCATGCGTAGGTCGGGGGTGGCATTGAGTTCCAGTTGATGGGTCCTGCTATTGAGAGTGCTCTGTCTCTAGTGGAGGTCCATTGTGTGGTTTTGGGAGAGGGAATGTGAAGGGTTCCTTTATAGGCAGATCTGGTTGGTCTGTTAGAAGAGTTGAAGAGGAATGTGTTGTTTAGCCAAGTGATGTTTTGGTTGTGTAATGTTTTATGAATAAGGGAGAGGGTTTTGTAGAGGATTCTAGAGGAGATCGGGAGGCAGTGGAGGTCTCTGAGGATGGGTGTGATGTGCTCTTTTCTATGGGTGTTGGTTAGGATTCTGGCAGTGGCATTCTGTAATAATTGGAGGGATTTGATGGTGGAGGAGGGGAGGCCCTATGAGGAAGGAATACAGTAGTCAATTTTAGCGAAGATTAGGGTTTGTAGGACAGTACAGAAGTCATGTGTGTATAGGAGGGGTCTAATTTTATTTAATACATGCATTCCTTTAAGGTGGATTTTATGTAGGTTTTTAGGTTTAATTGGTTGTCAATGTTGACACCCAGGTTGCGTACGTGTTGTGGGAAGGGGGCTGAGAGGGATGCGGTGCTCGATAGTATGTGATTAAGTGAGGGCTGATTGTGAGAGATTATGAGGAGTTCAGTTTTGGTGGTGTTCAGTGCCAGGTTGAGGTTAGTAAGGAGTTGGTTGATAGAGTTGATACAATTGTTCCAGGTTTTTAGGGCCCTGGATAGTGAGTCGGTGATGGGAATGATAATTTGAACATCATCCGTGTAGATGAAATGGACGATGCCTAGGTTAGTTAAGAGGTGGCTGAGGGGGAGCAGGTAGATATTGAAGAGGGTGGAGGAGAGGACCGAGCCTTGGGGTACACCTCGGGTAAGTTTGATGGGGTCAGATTCGTTGTTGCTAAGTTTGACTTTGAAGTGTCTGTTTTCCAGGTAAGATTTAAACCAGCAGTGGGCAGTACCAGTTAAACCTATGTTTGTGAATTGGTTTAGTAGGATTTTATGGTTGACAGTGTCAAAGGAAGAGGAGATGTCAAGCATAGCTAGGATGTATGCTTGCCCTTTATCCATGCCTTTGAGTAAAGTGTCTGTGAGAGATATTAGGAGTCTTTCAGTGCTGAAAAGATTTTGGAATCTGAACTGGGATGGGGATAGAATGTTGTGTGTTTCTAAGTATTCAGTGAGGCGGAGGTTGACTACCTTTTCAGTGATTTTGGCTAGTAGCGGTAAATTTGAGATTGGGCGATAGATAGTTCTGACGGGTCGAGATTAGGTTTTTTAAGGATTGGTTTCACAATCGCTAGCTTGAGGGCAGATGGGACATCACCATGGGTGATGGAGCAGTTGATGATTTTGGATAAGGTTGTGGCTATAGTTTCAGGGATGGTTCATAGCATTTTGAATGGGATGTGGTCTAAGAGGTGTGAGGAGGGGTTGATTGTCCTTAATAGTGATTTAATTTCACATGATGCTGTGGTTTCAAGGTGATCAAGGCAGGCTGTGCTGTTGGAGGGGGGTGGCAAGGTGAAGGACAAGTCCGGACAAGTCTGGGGGAAAATTGGCTGTCAGTTTGGATACTTTGTTGTGGAGGAAGGAGGCTAGGTTGTCACATTTGTTTTTGGTATCTAGGGCAGGGGTTGGCTCAGTTAGGTTGGATATCAGAGAGAAAAGGGCCTTGGCATTGTACTGATAGTCGTGTATTTTGAGTGCATGAAAGTCACACTTTGCTTTTAGGATGTTGATCCTGTATTCATGCATGGATGTCTTGTATGAGGCAATTAAGGAAGGGGAGGGGTGCTTTCTCCATTTTCTTTCCTTTATTCTCAGGTTGCTTTTGAGTTTCTTAAGTTCAGATGTAAACCCTGCTTTTTTGTTGCTGCGGGCGGGGTTCACATTTCTTGTTTTGAGTGGGCAGATTTTATCCGCAATGTTTTTGGTGGTGTCGTTCCATGAGGTTTGGGGTTAGTGAGATCAATCTTGTTTAAGATGTCAGTACAGGATTCTATTAAGTCCTCTCTTGAGCATGGTTTACGGAATTGGAAGGAGTGATTATGGGGAGTGGGGGGGGGTTGTTTCTTTATAGAGAGGGTGGTGTTTATGAGGGAGTGGTCGGACCAGGGTACTGGGATGCAGGTGGGGGGTTTGGGTGGTGGCTATGTTGGTATTAGTGAAGATCAGATCGAGTATGTGGCTTGCTTTATGGGTTGGGAGGTTTATGATTTGTTTGTATCCCATGGCTTCAACAGAGGAGAGAAATGCTTCACAGGAGGGGGAAGGTGGGCAGGCGTCGACTAGAAGGTTGAAATCGCCGAGTAATACGGTGGGTGTGTTGTGATCAAAGTTGTCTACAAAGAATTTGATGAGGGGAGATGGGTCATGTTCTAGGAGACCAGGGGGAGTGTATATTAAGCATATTTGTAGCATTGGGGATTTGACTAGTCTTATGGATTCTGCAATTTATCATAATATATTGTTTAGGGGGATTTTACTTTGGTCTTAGTGCTTTGGCAGAAGGCTATTGGTAAACTGTCTAGGACCACATCTCCCTTATAACTCCAGAGTGAGTTCATAAAAGAGGTGTGTCCTCTGTCTCCAGCAACTGAGGGGAGGAGAAATCACATACATAAGGACTGGTCTACCAGGAATCAATGAAAGAAAATTATTAGATAAGAGTAAATTTCATCTTTGACAATATTACTTGTATTTAAAATTTAAGATGTAACTACTATGTTAAGGATGTAATATATTTCTGTAACAATGGAAGTTAATTTGAACATATGAACTCTATTGCAATTCTCTCTACTTTCAGAGTTTTTAAACTTGCAGGTCAATGTATTAAGCTGCTCCAGATTTCTCAAATGAGATTCATGTGATCAAAACATTGTTAAAGTTCAGAAGGTACTGGTAAATTTCATTCTTTTTATTCTTGCTGAAATCAATTTTACTGCACATCTATCATTAGTTAACTTAAGCACACAGATTCAATAAAAAAAAATCTACTGAAATGCAAAACTTTACAAAATAGCTCATTGGCTATGAATGCATTTAATTATTTATTTAAAAATGTATATTATATCTAAAACATATCAGCCCTGCTAGGAAAATTGTTTAAGACAAAAACATTTTTTAAGGAAACAACAAAGATGGCACCAACATCACTATTTCCGTCTCAATGGAATGACATCACTATTTCCGTCTCAAAACAATCAGCCCTCAACCTTACTTTTGTATATAGTATTTAATTTGTATTTTGTTCTATCGTTACCAATCTCTCCTCTCCTTCTGTCTCCCAGTTCTGCTACCCTTGTTAAATGTAACTGCTCCTTCGATCACCTCAGTTCCAGTTTGATGTATTTACTGCACTCCTGTTTTATGTAAACCAGCAAGATATGTTGCCATGATTGCCGGTATATAAAAACCTTAAATAAATAAATAAATAAACATACTTTTCAACCCTTATCTAATAACACCAATTACTTTAAAACATTATAATGGATCTACCCTTAAGAAAAAACTCCAAGACATAGCAAAGTCTTTAATGTCTTCCTAAACAAAATTTAATCAGATGTCAACTTTAATTTGGCTAGCAAGGAATTCCACATGATGAGCCCTACCACTGAAAACATATGGGGGTAGATTTTAAAAAAGTGCGCCTTCGCGTACTTTTGTTGGCGCACCAGGCGCAAACAAAAGTATGCTGGATTTTAGCAGATACGCGCGTATCTGCTAAAATCCAGGATCGGCGCGCACAAGGCTGCCGATTTTGTGCAGCCGGCGCGTGCCAAGCCGCGCAGCCTGCCTCCATTCCCTCCGAGGCCGCTCCGATTTCGGAGTGGCCTCAGAGGGAATGGAGGCAGGCTGCTTTCACCCTCCCCTCCCCTTCCCCTCCCTTCCTCTATCTAACCCACCCCCCCGGCCCTATCTAAACCACCCCCCTTACCTTTGTCGGGGGATTTACACCTCCCGGAGGGAGAAGTAAATCCCCGTGCGCCAGCGGGCCGCTAGCGCACCGAGACGCAACCTGGGGCGGTTCCGGAGGGCGCGGCCACGCCCCTGGACCGCCCCGGGCCGAAACCACGCCCTCGGGCCCGCCCCCGAAACGCTGCGCCGATCGGCCCCGCCCCTGACATGCCCCCTCGAAAAACCCCGGGACTTATGCTAGTCCCGGGGCTCTGTGTGCGCCGGCAGGCCTATGGAAAATAGGCGCGCCGGCGCACAAGTCCCTGCTCGCGGAAATCCGGGCGGATTTACGCGAGCAGGGCTTTTAAAATCCGCCCCATGATGTCTTAATTCCTGAAGATATACCTGTTTTATAGACAGTGAAGGCTCCATGAGTTAATATAAAAGACTAACACTTTAGAAATATAAACAGGCCCATGTTCATAAATAACAGACAAAAACACACATAAAATCTTAGAGGTGAATTTTCAAAAGTTGCACATAAAAACACATCACATGTAGATATAACATAGCACGTAGAAGATAATATGCCTTTTTAAAAACCACAACATATGTAGGTAAATCAAGGGCCATGAATACATTTGCACATATAAAAAAGGGGTGGTCTAGGGACATTCTAAGGAGGGGCCAACATTTACTTGCATATGTTGCTGTTTTGCAGCCTACTGAAGTGATGTGCATAATTCTTTTACTTGCATATATTTACTTCTGCTCAATATCTGGTGTAAGTGATAGTAAACTTCTTAAAAGTGAAAAAAAAAAAAGACTAAGTCAGCTTTATGGGTGACATGGGAGGGACTTCAAGCTAAAGAGTCATGAGGGTCTACATGAGCTGCAGATAGACTGGGCAAACTGGGAGACAGATTGGTAAAACTGGTAATGTCATTGCCGCACATGTTATAAAATCCCCAACTTGCGCATGTAAAAGGCAATTTACAGTCCTGCGGGGGTAAATTCTTTAAATAATGCAAGTAAAATCTATTCACATATTCCTTCAAAATTAGAGGTGTAAATATATGGATATATCTTTTGCACATATTTATTCAGCTAAATTCCAACTTATCTTGCTAGGTAGTGCCTTTATTATCAATGTTATCGGCTTGAATTATTTTATTGTAATCCCTAGTTCTTGGTAATTGTTCGCTGCTGAAGCTCTGTTACTGTTCAATGTAATTGCTTTCATTTTCGGAAGCACTGTTACTGTTACTGTTCAATGTAATTGCTTTCATATTCGGAAGCACTGTTACTGTTCAATGTAAACCGAACTGATTTGTAACCTTTTACAAGAATTTCGGTATATAAAACTGTTAAATAAATAAATAAATAAATAAATAAATAAATACATTTGAACTTATCCAGATAAACAGCACTTTTTTTAGTCTTATCCAGCTATCTTACATACTCAGATAAGTCTAAAAAGCGTTAATTAGATGGACAAGTAGCACTTCTCAGACTTCTTCAGCTATTTAGCTGCATAAATTGGAACATTTTTATTTTTATTTTTTTTATTTTTAGTATTTTTATACCGATTTTCCTGCATAAAATGCATATCAAACTGGTTTACAATGAAACAGAATGAGCAGGAAGTAAAATTCCTTAGTCTAATACATTTAAACGTCAATAATGAAATAATTTTAAACAAAGCAAAAAGCTAAATAACATTAATAAAAGTTAAATTATTAACATAAACATAAATATAATTATATTAGAAGGAGCACAAAGGTTAGCATGAAGGGGAGCACAAAGGGGAAAACCCCTTTGTCACGCCCGGCACGCAACGCCTGATGTAATTGCGCCGTTCATCGGGTCGCCGCTGGCTGGTCGTCATATCCAGTTGAGGGCCACTACTTTTTTAGATAAATCCAAATTGGTGCGGCTCACAGTTTTTACATACTTGAGCATGAATGTGTGCATTTGTACTTGTATTTTATAACCTGCACATATCATTTGCACAAGTTATAAAATACAGTAAAAAATTACTATGTGACCATATGCACTCACAAATATGGATGCATGAGAGCAGTTTAAAAAATTATCCTCCCTAACTTGATCTTGTGTGAAGCAGGCAACCAATGGATTCATTTAATCATGTAAGTAATATGCTCCCTCGTTGGCCTGCAAAACACCAAATGAGCAGCTACACTTTACAGAAGCTGTAATGGCCTAAGCCAACAGTTAGGCATCCCACATAAAGGGTGTTACAGTAATCTAAAGCAGTTCGAACACATTTCATGTGATCAATACTTCACAGGCACAATTTTCAAAATTTAAGTTTAAGATTGTTTAATAAACTTCAAATACCTCCTTTCAAAATAAAATCACGAAAGTTTGCAAGTATTCATTTTATTTAAAAGAATTTATAATTTGTGCACATTCATAATAGATGTTTGTAGTGGCAAACAAAAAAAGATACATGCATAATGCAAGGAAAAATCAAATGACAAAAATTGTAAAAGTTACATTTTGTATCATTTGTTAGACCATGAATCAATCCAGAGATGCAACATTAAAGGCCTGCTTAATCAAGGCTTTATTAAATAACTTAGGCCTGGATTTTCCATTCTCGCAGAGAATGGTGAATCCTGGCAATAACGGGGGTGGGAGAGTGGGCCTATGAAAGCCGGCAGCAATCACACCACCGTGGTGTGATTGCTACCGGCTTTTGCACCCAATAGCGCTACCGTGAAAGGTGGTGCTATTGGGTGCGCTACTGGTGGCGATAACATGGCTTACCTTATCGCCGCCAGCGAAGATACTGACGTGTCCACCTCCTTGCTGCCCCGACTCCTCCCCTCCCCACCCCAACTCTGCCCCCGACTCCACCCCCCACTGCTATCGCATGCAAAACGGACTTTTTGCATGCGATACGGATAGGAAATAACCCCCTTAGTAAATATCATAGTTCATAATTGCTCTGGTAAGAAGTTCCAAAATATGGAGCCAAGTACAGAATAGGCCTGATTGCAAGTTGCATCAACATATGCCGGTTTAGGAGAAGGGACTTTCAGGATATCTCTGTTAGCAGATCTCAAGAATTGTGAAGATTTGTAAATTTTCAAGACAGCATTGAGCCAAGAATTATGTACACCAGCTTGTGTATGAACATAGCTAACTTAAATTTAACTCAACTTTGGACAGGCAGCCAATGAAGAGAAACAACACAGGTATTATGTGGTCATCCATTTATGCACTGGATAGGATCCATGCTGTGGCATTCTGTATAATTTTTAAAGCCCTCAAGGAGCTTGCTGGAAGGCCAGTTTAAAGAGAGTTACAGAGCCTGAAGAACCATCCAGAAATCTTGGAGTTCAAGTAATGGCATCTTAGCATACACAGTTTAAAGAAAGATATTCTGACAACTGATTTAATCTGTGTGCACATGGAAAAATTATCATCAAGAATCACACCTAGATTCTTTATTTGCTAAGAAATAGAAGTATCAAAACTATCAAACTGAAAAACAGTCATGGCATTGGACAGAGGAACTCTGCTTAAAATGATCACAATTCTATTATAGCTAACTCATAATGGATTTTAGGAAGACATTTATAAAATCTAAAGTCTCAGACAATGATGATCGATGAGGTATAAAAACTGAATATCATCAACACAGATGCCTTCTACTCTGGACTACTGGCATAAGCTATTAGATCACTACAAATCAGAATGCTGGTGAACATCTTTTAACAGATACCGAGCTCTGTAACCCCATTACACCTACACTATTTATCTATTTATTTATTTATTTATTTATTTGTTTATTTATTTAATTTTCTATACCGGTATTTGAAACAACATCATATCAGTTTATAAAGAAAACAAATACAATACAATCTATCAGTATAAAAATAAAATAGAGCATATACATCATACATAAAAATATTAAAAATAATGTTCATAGAAAATTCAATAAAACAAATACAAGGCTCAATAAAATACTAAAACAATAAAATACTAAATGAAAGAAAGAGAGAAAAAATAAATCTGGGAGGCTTTGCTGAAATAGCCAGGTCTTTAATTTCTTTTTATGTATAAACGTTTTTTATTGAAATCAACTCAGAACCACAGAACATAGTAGAGACATAGCATTTTCTCCTTTTCCTACATCTCCACACACAACCAGTACAATGCCTGAGGGTTTACCTGTGCTCTCAATTCTGTTGGTATGGAGTTCCTTAATTTTGGCCCTGCTAAGAAAAGTACCCGCTCTCTGACTGTACACTACTTTCTCTTCACTGGCTTCCAATACATAGGCACATCCAGTACAAGCTGACTATCACAATCCACAACTTGTTAAATAATATCAAGTCCAATGAAACAAGTGGAGAAAAACTGCACCACATAGGCATTAATAGAAAAACAATGAGTAGTGTAGTAGTAACAGTTAAAGATGCATTGTATGGAAACAATGCAATAGTAATCACGTATAGAAGGCAGAAAAATAGTTTAATATCCAGAAAAGGTTTATTTAAACCTTAGATCACTGATATTCACAAATGTCGCTGAAGTAGCTGAGTCCTCCAACACCTACCTGTTTCGTGGACATGCTGCATCAGGAGGGACAAATTACTACTTCTGTCAATATACAACATTTGTATATAAATCTGTATGCAGTATTAATAAAAGTACTTTGTCCCTCTAATTCACATCAAGACTAGCAGACAACCTGAAACTTGCAGCACACTGGAGACAACAGAATGCTAGCCAGACATCGAAGAACCAATTCTTACCTGTTAGGAGTGACTGAATAGATAAAAATATAATACACATCTAATAAAAATCAAAGCAATATAACACACAATACAAATACAAATAAGTATGTCTAACAAAAGGTACCCTCCAAGCCCTTATAAAATCTCCCACATGCCAACCTCCATTCTCCATATCCCCACCTCTATCTCAATTCCTTCCTTTTCTAAAATACTGCCTATAAACTCCAAGCCCTAAAATTAATAGACATCTAAAACACAAAAACAGGCTGATTCACTTAAAGAGAACCAGACGTCTTGCTACATTCATATTTTTTATTAACCTACCAGGTCTTAATTGTCCTAAACAGGCTAAAATTTGTGTTTTTCCTGATTTCTAGTGGAAGCGCATTCCACAGTAATGAAGCCTGATGGGCAAAGAAAATCAGGTGAACTATATATCTGGGATATATAATTAAGTTTTTTATAACAAGTCAGTAGAACATTTAGATACATCATCTTTTTCATTTATTTTTTTTTTGATAGGCCAAATCTATGCAGGGTAAATGCAAATTAGTATGTGTACTTCTGAAAAATCCAGCTCACCTTAGTACATCAGCCTCAAGCAAATCTTCTAAAGTGTGACCACATTTACAATCATGATTTTGCATGCTAAAATCACTGATAGAACATATTATATTACTGTGTGGTCTCAGTGATTTTAGAATGCAGAATTTGCAATTTATGATATTGAGCTTCATTATGCAAGGCAATTTAGTGCCTATGGTTATATAGCTAATTATTATGTGCAATAATGTACAAATCAACATTTTTCCACTGGAACTTAACTATTTATCAAAGAGGTATTTTGTTTTAAAGTCTGTGATTTCTGCAAACTTTGATGAAAAAAAAATCACCATAAATGTGATTTGCATATGATCTACAAACTAGTAACATGGCCAAAAAACTGCACGTTATTGGCCCATTCTTGTGGCGTCATCTGCTGGTTAGTACATCGACCTTTTGGATCCTTATTCAGAGAGAACATTTCCATGTTTGAAAAGAGATTTGCATTACTATTGTGCTAGCTCAAAGAAATATATTTTGACATTTGAAGATACAGTGGTGTGCTAATTTTAGTCACCTCTGGTCAAACTGTAAGATTCAGTGAATCTCTTAGTGAACAGTAGCTGACACAGCGTCTACATGGTACAAAGTCTTGCCTGCAATAAATCATTTGAATCAGAAATGATTCCAGTATGAAAAATTTTCATTGCCTCCAACAAAGCAGATTACTTTGAAATATGGGTCTAAAACAGGACTGATTTGGATAAGTGCAAAGTTTATTATAAGAAACATACACATATTGATTTGCTGTACAAACTATTTTTAAGTACAAGTGCAAAAACAAAAAGTTGATTTGGAATTATTATTATGAGGAACATAGTAAGGCAATAGGGAATGAGGCTTAACATACATTCCTGATCTGATGATCCATTAATTTTTTTGCATGATTAAATGCAAATTTCTTGCTGGCATTTGGACGTCTTGAAATATTTTTGAGAAAAGTTCAGGTGGATATTTGTTTGAGTGATAAAGATAAACATGACATCTTTCTACAACTGTAAATGCAAATTTACTATTTATTTGCTGACTTTAGTTTTGACAATAATAAAACATTGAATATGATATTTCTAAAAGTTTGGCTACTTGATTCATTACTACTTTTTTTTTTTTTTAAGGTTGCTAATAAGTCACAAAAAGTTGATTGATTTGTGAAACCTTCAGTTAGTTTGGTGAAGATAATTCTATGGTTGAATAAATACTCTGACCTTTCTAACCTCTCATGTGATTGTTATTCTGTCTATTTTCCTCTAAGCAGCTGTCTAAGCATTTGAAAATGAAGATACTGTAATACACTATTACAAAGCAGGAGAAGGCTATAGAAAAAAAATGTCTTTTTACTTCCAGTTAGCAATTTCAATCATCAGAGACATTGTTAAGAAATAAAAGTTATAGTATTTTGTGAAGATGTGGCCAAAGAGTTCAATTTTTGTTTCATCAGTCCAAAAACACTTTGTTCTAAAATGATTCAGGCATATCCAGGTATATTTTGCAAATTTTTTGAAAGATAACTATTGTGATGAGGTTGTAGATAAAGGTTTCCTTTTGATACTCTTCCACCAGGATCATTGTTATGTAACTAAATGTTATACTGTAGACCTGTGGACAACTATCTCAATGTCAGATTACTTTTTAGCAGGTTGTATGCAGTGATCTGTTGGTTCTGTTTTGCAGATCTGACCAATTTTGGGGGCAATTCTATCAGAGATTTTTCACGGTCTTCCAGATCTTGCCGCAATTTCATTTAACCTCCATTTCTTAACAATGTTTCTGCATATAGATACTCTTTTATATAGTCTTCCTTTGCTCTATGAAAGTGAATTTAGACAGAACCATCACAACCAAAAAGTTAGAAGGGTCAGAGCATTCCTTTAGCAATGAAATTCTCTTCACCTGACTAATTCCTTGGAGCAGTGGACTGTGAACCAGGGAAGCCAGGGTTCAAATTCCACTGTTGTTCCTTGTTCCCTGCATTGCCTCAGGCACTATTTAATCTTGTAAGCCCTCTGGGGATAGGGAAATACCTGCAGTACCCGAAAGTAATCACTTTGAAGTACCTCAAAAACAGAATACAAACCAAATAAATAAATAAAATAATAGAAGGTCTAAAGAGTCAAAGTTTTGGGCCTTATTAACAAATCTTTTAAAAAAGTAGCTATTAATCAACTGGATGGGTGTCTAACTGTTTTATTATTTTCAACTTGTAAAAATCAGCAAATTATTAGTAATTTTGCACAAAAATTGCAGAAAGATATTCTGTTTAATTTTGTCTAAAAGGTTTTATCAAGGGATTATGAGATACAAGTCCTAAAATAGGCTTTCAAATGGGCTATATATATGAACTGTGACCTCTTCCTTGTTCCACAATCTCATGTTCCTTCTGACATGCTGTGTCAAACAGATTGCCAAAAGTACTAACAATATAAAAAAGACGCTTTAGTTATGCGATTGACCAGTCATAATAGGTTTCATCATAAGAGCAGTATCGCTATATGACTCAGCCTTACTGATAATCATAGGTCAGTTACAAGTGAACATATATTTTTTTGGTTTTTAAATTTGCTCAGTGAATTCAACTTAACTGACGTATACACACTGTTTATTAGTTGATTCTGAAGCCTCTTATTCTCAACAAGCCAGACATAAGAACATAAGAAAATGCCATACTGGGTCAGACCAAGGGTCCATCAAGCCCAGCATCCTGTTTCCAACAGTGGCCAATCAAGGCCATAAGAACCTGGCAAGTACCCCAGAACTAAGTCTATTCCATGTTACCATTGCTAATGACAGTGGCTATTCTCTAAGGGCCGGATTTTATAAATTAGTGCGAGCGCGTACCCCTGTTCGCACACCAGGCATGAACAAGAGTATGCGGGATCCCAATAGATATGCGCGTAGCCGCACACATCCATTAAAATCCGGGGTCTGCGTGCGCAAGGCTGCCCAAAATTGGCAGCCTGCATGCGCTGAGCCGCTCAGCCTGCCTCTGTTCCCTCCGAGGCCGCTCCGAAATCGGAGCGGCCTCGGAGGGAACTTTCCTTCCACCACCCCACACCTTCCCTTCCCTTCCCCTAGCTAACCCACCCCCCTGGCCCTATCTAAAGCCCCCCCTAACTTTGCGCGCGCCGGCTGGCTGCCCCGCTCCATGTTCTGGTCCCGGGGGCTGGTCCGGAGGCTATGGCCACGCCCCCGGAATGCCCCCGTGCCGAAACCATGCCCTCTGCGCCGCCCCCAAAATGCCACGTCACGCGCGACACGCCCCAAAACACCACATCACTCCCGGCACGCCCCAGATACGCCCCTGACACGACCCTCCATGCAAGCCCCGGGACTTATGCGCGTCCCTGGGCTTTCGCGCACTGCCGAGCCTATGCAAAATAGGCTCAGTGCGCGCAGGGGGGGTTTGGGGTAGGTTTTGGGTCCATGTTTCGAACGAAGCCATTCTTTTTCAAAGGCTGAATAACAGCGTCTATGGATAAAATATATGTAAGAACATAAGAAATTTCCATGCTGAGTCAGACCAAGGGTTCATCAAACCCAGCATCCTGTTTCCAACAGAGGCCAAACCAGGCCACAAGAACCAGGCAATTACCCAAACACTAAGAGGATCCCAAGCTACTGATGCAATTAATAGCAGTGGCTATTCCTTAAGGGGCAGATTTTTAAAAAGTACGCGCGCATGTACTTTTGTTCGTGCAACCAGGGCCAACAAAAGTACGCTGGTTTTGCGATCGGGGTCGGCACGCGCAAGGCTGCTCAAAATCGGCAGCCTGTGCACCGAGCCGCACAGTCTGCCTCCATTCCCTCTGAGGCCGCTCCGAAATCAGAGTGGCCACGGAGGGAACTTTTTTTTTTACCCCCCCCCACCTTTCCCTCCCTTCCCCTATCTAACCCACCCCCCAGCCCTAACTAAATCCCCCTCCCCTACCTTATTTCATTGAGTTATGCCTGCCTCTGGCAGGCATAACTTGCGTGCATTGCCAGCTCCCTGCCCCGGCACATGCACAGGCCGCTGTACCGGTGCACACAGCCCTGCCCCTGGACCGCCGTCACGCCTCTGCACATACCCCTGGACATGCCCCGAATGTCGCGCCACCCCTGACATGCTCCCCGACACGCCCCCCAAGCAAAGCCCTGGGACTTACCCCTAAGTAAACTTGATTAATAGCCGTTAATGGACTTCTCCTCCAAGAACTTATCCAAACCTTTTTTGAAGCCAGCTACACTAAGGGCCTCATTTTCCAAGGAATTACCGCGGGAGATAAATTTGCAAATCGCGCTAACAGCCGTTAACGCGATTTGCGAATGCAAATTCTTAATTTAGTATTCAGGGGGTGGAGTTGGGACGGAGTTTATGTAAAATTATTGTGTGCGGCGAAACGGCCGCAGTGGTAGCGCGGCTCCTAACGCGGCCAATAGCTACAACCCTTTCATTCGCGATACGTTGTGCGCTACAGGCCAGTAAAGGGTTATCGCAGTTCATGATATTCCCAGACAGCCTGTTTCAGTATTTATTTATTTATTTAACACTTTTTTATACTGACCTTCATAGTAATAACCATATCGGATCGGTTTACATAGAACAAGGGTATAACTGAAGCAATAAATAAAACAGTAATTAACAAGAGAGGAGAATAAGGCAAAGTTACATTTAACAAGGAGTAAAAAAACTTGGGAAGCTTAAACCTGGAAGAAAGAAAGGCAGGAGGAATTATAACATAATACAAAAGGAATTTAGGTTAGAGCATAATGTGCTTTAACCTGTGATTGTCCTTCGTTCAAAAGGATAGTGGACCTCTATCCTCTATGTCCAGGAGAGATAAAATATGATTAGTGATTGTCTGGAGGGTCATCGAATGCTTGGTGAAATAGCCACGTCTTGAGTTTTTTTCTGAATGTAGTTAGACAAGGTTCTAATCGGAGGCCTGAAGGAATGTTTTTCCATATAGCTGGTCCTGCTATTGAAAAAGCTCTGTCTTTTGTAGAGGAAAGGCGTGAGGCTTTGGTAGGGGGGAAATTCAATGTGCCTTTGTGAATATCTCTAATTGGTCTGTTGGAAGAGTGTAATTTGAAGGGGATTTCAAGGTCGAGATGGAGTTGATGATGGATAGATTTGTGTATTAGGGTGATTAATTTGTAGAGGAATCTAAAATTTACTGGTAACCAATGTAGTTTTCTGAGGATGGGTGAAATGTGATCTCCACGGCTGGTGTTGGTCAGTAATCTCGCTGCCACATTTTGTATCATCTGCAGTGGTTTGGTGATTGATTTGGGGAGGCTGAGGAGAAGGGCATTGCGGTAGTCTATCTTGGCAAATAGTAGCGCTTGGAGGACTGTCCTAAAGTCTTGGAAAAAAAGAAGTGGTTTGAGTTGTTTCAGAACCTGGAGTCTATAAAAGCAATCTTTGGGTGTGGTGTTGACCATTTTCTTTAGGTTTAGTCTATTATCCAGCAGTACCCCTAGATCTCTCACATGCTTGTGGGTGATGAGTGTGTTGTGTGAGGATGATAGGTGAATATTTTCATTGTTTGAAGAGATGAGGAGGAGCTCCATCTTTGAGGCATTAAGGACCAAGTTTAGTCTATTGAGGAGGTTATATCCTGCAGGGAGGGAGGGAGCCTATAGTGCCTATGCCCTAGACAGGTATTTGTATCCCTATGGGAGGGCCACCTAGTAACTCGAGGTGGGGATTAGGTATGAGCGTAGGGGGTTGGGGGCCACTTTCACATTCAACATGAGACCTACGGAAAGAACAGTGGTCTCTAGTGAAGATTTGCTGGCCGTCGGAGTGAGGACACTCACTCCAAGAAGAGATTTGGGCAACGTTCTCTCAACCTAGCTTGATGGACACTCTACCTGGGCAACAACAAGCTAGGTTGAGAGAACGTTGCCCAAATCTCTTCTTGGAGTGAGTTGCCCAAATCTCTTCTAAGATGGCCCTCCCAGCAAGACAACTGAATTTCACCACTAGAGATGTATCAAAGCTAGCATCCCTGGTAGTGAGAAATAACCACCTCTTGTTCCCCATCTGGTGGGTCAATAGAAACAATTGCCAGCTATCTCTGGACTGGAAGGTCCTGTAGGCTGAATTCATTTGAGGAGTTTTCTTCCTCTGCAGGGTAAGTTCATTTTAGGAACTAGGAAGTTGGGTAGGTGAGGGTAGAAGGGAGGGTGGGCTTGAGGAAGCTTTGAGGGCATGGGGCAGGGGATTTTGGGATGTCGGGGTGGATTTGGCAGAATTTGGGGGGGGGGGGAGACTTTTGGGATGGGAAGGGTTGAGAGGGCAGGGAAAAATGTGATAGGTAATGGTAAAATTTATTTATTTTACATTCATGATATGACCAAACATGTGTTTCAAAAGTATTATACTGAAATAGTTAAATAAAAGAGTAGGGAAACATAGATGAAGGGTTGTCTGTATAGAAATGATGGCAGAAGAAGACCAAACAGCCCATCCAGTCTGCCCAGCAAGCTTTCACACTTGTTTTTTTCTCATACTTATCTGTTACTCTTGGCCCTTAGTATTCTTTTGGTTCTATTTCTCTTCCACTCCCACCATTAATGTAGAGAGCAGTGTTGGAACTGCATCTAAGTGAAATATCTAGCTTAATTAGTTAGGGGTAGTAGCCGCCACAATAAGCAAGCAACTCCCATGCTTATTTGTTTACTCAGCCTGTTCAATTCAGTCCTTGTTGGTTGGCTGAATATAAATCTACTTTTCTTCATTCCCCCTGCCGTTGAAGCAGTGAACTGCACTGTATATGTATTTTAAGTGAAGTATCTGGCTTAATTGATTCGGGGTAGTAACCGCCATAACAAGCAAGCTATACCCATGCTTATTTGTTTACCCAGACTATGTAATTCAGTCCTTGGTTGTTGTCTGTATATAAATCCACTTTTCTTCATTCCCCCTGCCGTTGAAGCAGAGAGCTAAGCTGGATATGCATTGAAAGTGAAGTATCAGGCTTATTTGGTTTGCGGCATTAACCGCCGTAACAAGCAAGCTACTCCCCACTTTTTTTCACATTTCCTCTTGCCGTTGAAGCATAGAGCAATGTTGGAGTCGCATTAACCGTGTATATGTATATTGAATAAGGGTATTATCTCCAGGTAGTAGCCGTCATTCCCGCGAGCTACCCTCTCTTCATTCACATCCTCTATTTTAAACAAAGCTTTAAAACATCCTCTATTTTAAACAAAGTTCATATGTATAGTATAGATCCAAATAAAGGAAAGAACATCTTCAGAGACATGTTTCTGGTTTTGTTGCTGGCCCCTATTGCAGAGATGACCAGTGTTCATGTTCCAGAAGGGAGGATTTAGCATTTAGGCCAGATTTACTTGTAAACTTAGATCCCCAATCTGTGTAATATCTGTGTAATATCTGTAGTCCCTGATTCTTCTCTTTGAAATCATAATGCATCCAAATGGGATTGTCCGAAAGCCTGACTGGCCTTCTATTTCCCTCCTGGCTGTTCTGGGTCATTCCCTGCTCTAGTCTAAATTCTGGCTAGGTGGCAGGGGCTGCATGAAGCTGCATGAAGGAAGATCACAGAGTTATGAAACAGACTCAAGGCTTTGGTTGAAAAAATGGAAAGGTACCATTCTGGAGGTGACAGAACAAGCAAAATTGAACTAAGAAATTTGTATTCCTATTTCTCCATATAGATTGAAGGCTTCAAGAAGAAAGCTCAGGTGCTGCACTAGAAGGAAGGGGAATGGTAGGACCAGCTCCTAGCTGGAAAGAGGAGGCTGGAAGTAAGTTCATCCAGTGCACAACAAAGATGTCAACAAGGTCTGTCTATATCCTGCTTCCATCACAGGCCCCATAATTGCCCTAACAATTTACAAGACCCTTTCTCTGCCTAGAACTTCAAAAAACTTTCTTTGAAGTAATATCAACTTTGCCTATTCCCTGGGTTACAGACAACACTGTCATTAGACACTACTTGTAATGCACTCAGAGTCCTAGATTTGAACTCAATAGGGTGTTAGAACCTACTCCTAAAAATCTTGCCAGTGAAAGTCAATGTCTCCCATCCAACAAACACCTGTAGACTTGAGGCTTCATCATAGGCCTTGACGGCTTGCAATCTAGACTACACCTCAACACAAAACACCTAGACACTGAGCCTACCTTCAAACCCTTTATTACTAGTTAGAAATCAAGCTGTAAAAGACTGCTGAGCAGAAACTTTCATATTTCAGGGAACCTATGGCCTTACCAGCCCACTATAGGACATGGGTTTCCCACCACTAGGAGCACTTGCCATTGCCTCCACCTCTCCTGGAAATGAAATCCCTCTAACTGTTTGTGTGATGCTGCAAATCACAACCTGGGAGGATACCACCTGATGGCTCTTCACACACCTTTTGCTCTGTTCAAAGATAAACCAACTCAGATGAGAAGGAAGAAGAGGAAGAGATTCTGGCCCCTATGGCTGCTTTAGCAGCTGTCCTGCTGTAACAGAGCAGTAGACACCACCACCACACTACCACCAGCAGCACTTGTTTTCTCTGCAGCGACACAGCAGCTATTCCACCAGCTCTGGGGCATTTTCAGCCAGCAAGCCCTCTCCCCTTCCCAATCAGACCTTTTCTCCATTCTGCCCTAGGAACTATGAATGCTGATCCTGAGGATGGGTGAGGGAGCTGACAAGCTCACTGGTGATCTTCCATCTGATTCTGCACTGCCATCCTTGGCTGCAGAGGCTGCCTGAGTGGCTGCAGCATCCGCTTAAGGCCAGGAAGCTAGGAATCTTATAGCTATGGGCCAAGAGGTACAAAAGATGAGCGGGATGCACACCAACTTCAGGAGGTGGAGTGCTAAGTGCCGGCTCAAGAGGTCTTCACAGCTGTTTTTGAATTACCTGGCATGAAACAACCACCACAACCCCCAGCCCCCTAGGCCATTCAGGACCTGGCCTCCTAAGCTTCCTGGGCTAAATATTTTTTATGTAAATAACTTACTCCCTAGTTTTTCCCAACCCATCCCAATTTGTTTCAATTGTAAATAGTTTTCAATATTTTAAAAAGTTTATATAAAAGTTTGTTAATATTTTCATTTCTATGTGTGTGTCTCTTTTATTTGTTGCATGCTAATGTCCATATACACCCTGCATTAATCCCCTTTCAGGAAAGCCTACTACAATCACTCTTTCACCCTCTCTGCCATACATGTAGCTTGCCATGTAGCTCTTTCCTATATTCTCTATTCTCCACTCATTACCTTACAGCTGCTAGGGATGTGAATCGGGCTTTGGACGATTGAAAATATCGTACGATATTTTCAAAATCATCAGAAATCGGGGGCTCCCCCAAAACAATAGGAAAACCCCACAAAATTGTTTGTGGGGGTTCTCTTATCGTTTTGGGGGAGGGCGGGAAAAATGGCACACAAAAATAACCCCTAAACCCACCCCGACCCTTTAAAACTAATCCCTTAGCTTCCCCCACCCTCCCGACCCCCAAAAAAACTTTTTACAGGTACCTGGTGATCTAGTGGGGGTCCCGGGAGCGATCTCCCGCTCCCGGGCCGTCGGCTGCCACTAATCAAAATGGCGCTGATGGCCCTTTGCCCTTACCATGTGACAGGGTATCCGTGCCATTGGCCGGCCCTTGTCACATGGAGGGAGCACTGGATGGCCGGTGCCATATTTAAAAATGGCACGGGCCTGTAAAAGGTTTTTGGGGGAGTCGGGAGGGTGGGGGAAGCTAAAGGATTCATTTTAAAGGGTCGGGGTGGGTTTTTTGTTTATCAGCTCGGGCGCAACCGATAAACAAAACCGCGATCGGGCCGGACAAAAAAAAAAACCCACGATGTGAATCGGAACCGGAATCAGAACCGATTCCGGTTCCGATTCACAACTCTAACAGCTGCCTATATGTAATTTCTGGTTATTTGGGTATACAATTTAGCCTCTACTCAGTTCCTCTGAATGGCCTTCCTCTAATGGACATATTTCTTCAGAGATTTCAGTCTACATTTGCATCTTACCTCATCAAAGGGCCTGAGATGAGCCTGAAGCCAAGCTACAAGCACTGGTATAGTCTATAGAGGAAATCATCTTTAATGCTTCACCATTACTTAAAACACTGCACGGGGAGACAAGGGGCACATATAAAGTGATCCTTTCAACTACAGCACAATTTCCAGCAGAGAAGAAGAGTCATATAGATGTTCAGGTAGGAATTCCTATCACAAATATTTATCTGCAACAAATTCTAATAATTATCCTCCATGTCCCAAAAGTTGCAGATGTCAATGAAATGGAAAAACAAAATTTTTCCTGGAGCAATTCAGGAATCTGATGTATCTATTGTATCAGGCCTAAACTTTCCCTTTTTACACTGGTTTGGCCGGGAAGGAAAATCAGTAGGTTTACCTCCAGAAGGTTCTCACAAGATGGCGCCGGCGCTGGCTGTCCATTGCTCCTACCATGTGAAAGGGGCCAACCATTGGCACCGGTAGCCCCTGTGACATAGTGAGGGCAAAGGCTATTGGCGCCATTTTGAATACCGGTAGCCGACAGCCCAAGTGCAGGAGATAGCGCCAGGACCCCTGCTGGACCACCAGGGACATTTGGTAAGTCTTGGGGGGGGGGGTCAGGAGGATGGGGGGTTGTAGTTAATTAAATTTAAAGGGTTGGGCTGGGGTTTTTTTTGGATAATGAGAACCGAGAACGGATGCAACGGATTAGGCTCCCCACGAATACGAATACCGAATGGGATGAATCTGTCCCTGCTGCACATCCCTATTGCAGCCTACAAATATGAACCTATTTTACACACAATTATGTAGAAAATATACAGATATACCACAATAGTTCAATGACTAAATGCACCTTTATCAGCCAATATACACAAATATAACTTATGAAAATATAACTTTGCTATCTAATTTTTTAACTTCACAAATACATTATATGTCCATAAATCATACCACTACTACTACTACTACTACTACTTAATGTTTATATAGTGCTACTCAAAGAATGCAGCACTGTACAAACCATAAAAGACAGTCTCAGCTCAATAAAGCTTATATCTAATAAGGCAAGAGACTTGGAGAATTTATATAGTAAGATAATGGTTAAAAATTTGTTAGTTAATGAGGTAGAAATTGGACAATCAGGGTTAAGATTTAAAAGCAGCCTCAAAAAGGTGGGTTTTTAGATAAGACATAAACAAAGTGATAGAGGGAGCATGATGCGCTGGTTCAGAAAGTCTATTCCAAGTGCATGGTGTATCCAGGTGGATAGCACAGAGTCAGGGATTAGTGGTAGAGGAGAAGGGCATAGATAGGAGTGATTTGTCTGATGAGTGGAGTGCCTGAGGAGTGCTATAGAGAGAAATTAGAGAGGAGAGGCAGTGAGGAGCTGCAGATTGAATTCACTTGTAGGAGAGAAAGAAGAACTTGAACTGAACGCAAGAATGGATAGGGAGCCAATGCAGTGACTTCAGAAGTGGAGCTATGTAGGTGTAGCATCTTTGGTGAAAGAGTTCACTGAATTTAGGATAGATTCTAGCGGAGAGAGATGACTTGCTGGGAGACCTATATGGAGCAGGTTGCAACAGTATAAGCAGGAAGAGATGAGAGAGTGGATAAGGGTTATGGTAGTGTATACAGAAAGGTGGGGGACAGATTTTGATGATGCTATAGAAAAAGAAATTCACAAACTTGCTATATAGGAAACCTCATTAAGAATCAAGTCATCCTTCAAGGAAGGAGGGGAACATTGCTTAGGAAGCCTAACTTCTAGAAAAGGGACGTGGATCTTCTGGTGAAGTAAGTCATGAAGGTCCAGAGTATCCTGTATGGAAAGGAAACCAGGAAAGTCACTGGCTCAATATGGTCTTCCACAGTAATTGGAATCTGCAAAACCTGAGCCACAAGTGGTGAAACCTCTGATGCCAGGTGAAGCTGAAGCAGACCAGGGTGAGGGAAGAGGGGCCTGAAAGCCAGATTACTTTCTCACCAGCAGAATAGATAGTCTTCAGAAGCATTTTGGAGGCAGCTGTGAGAGAGCTACACACCTTTCTCCCTAAAGGCCATCAAGATGAGCAGTTTATAAAGGAAAGGCATTCAGTGAAAGGTTCTCCCAAAATTTTGTATAAGATTCCTGACCAAGTTTACATACAACATTCTGGGCAAGTACAATTAGCACCCCCACCCTTTTTGTCTCTCCTCCTTGCTTGCTGTTGTGTCCTCTCACCCAGAGGAGCCAGCCCCCCAAAACACATGAATGAAAAAGACCATGCAAGTTTGAACTTGAAGTGTAAAATAGCTGTAGTAAATATTTTTGCACATTGATGATGAGGTTAGCACCCATGTGATTTATAAAATAACCCCCAGAGTAAGAGCTATATCACAGTGTAAGTACACAAATTAGTCTCATTGCATGGCAGACCTCATACAGGGCATGTGTATCTGATGCCGATTTGCAGTAGTACATCAGCAGTATAATCATTGGTCTTTCGCCCGATCCATATTTTTTTCAAAAAGTTTTTTCATGCGTTAGTGAACAATAAAATAGCCCATTGGCATCTCATACGGTACATAGCTAAATATAGAGAGTCGCAGCTTTTTCCACTTATCTTTTTAAGAGCTTTTCAAATTCTGTTTCCGAGTAGTTTAGCAGAGACATGGGCGTGAGGACATGCACAGAGTCAAGTCATGAAGGCACATATACATGCATATGTGGCCCATATTGATATCAGGGCTTACATGTGAATGCCTAACATACTCTTCAGTATAACTCTTTTGATAATTCACCCCTTATGGGTTTTTTTCCCCATTCTGTGTCTTTGAAAATGAAGGACCAGGTACTAAATTGATAAACTGAATAACAGTTGGGAAGGAGAAAGGTTCATCACTGTTTGTTCTAGATTTTTGGTTCATTTCAGAGTCATATCTGATGAATTAAAGACTGGATCAGAGACACATTAAAGCTATGATAGATTGGGTTGAGCTATTTGATGAATGGGTATGGGAGGGAGGGGTTTGGTGGGGAGATTTTATTTTACTTGTTTATATTAGCTTGAAAAGAACTGAGACAATTTAATCTGTGTCAATGTTAAATGGACAGTGCAAATATTTAAACATTTGAGGGGGCTTCTCTTCTGGGATATGTTATGACATTCTGTAATTACTGGAATGTGTACCTTGTTCTTCAATAAAATATAAATACAAAAATGGACTTTTTCCCTCTTCTGTGCTTGTGTAAACATATCTTTATTTAATTTGGCCCTTTACTAATTAGATCAATTGTTTTAAAAGCTAGTTAGGAATTGATTCATCCAAATTACTTGTGGTTTATGGATGATTAATATCTGTGAAAAAAAAAACTGAATATCAACAGTCAAAAAAAGTAGATATTCAAATGCATTTAGTGATCAAAAAGGTAATCATTTATTGCATACATGGAAAGGAAAAACCATAGATGTTCTGTTAATGATTTCAGTTGGCATACTGCCCAGTAATACTTGTTCAGCCTATTAGATATGTGCCTTTTATTCAGCTCCAGTGGCCCTAAGACCAGAATATTAAATTTACTCCTGCTCAAGTCTAATGCAAATCCAAGCAGGATTACTGACACAAACACACTAGATGTGTTGAGGTCAATATTCAAAAGCCATTTAGACAGATATCTGAGGGTGTTCCAGGGGTGGGTAGGATGCCTTTATGAGTGAGTTAGAGATAGCCACATAAGTTATGCGGCTATCTCTGGTCACACCATAGGGCTGCCCTAAAGTTAACCGGATATACTTATCCTGCTAACTTTAAGATAGGTGGAATATTCAGCGGTGTGGCCGTGCTGCTGAATATCCCCATTAAGTTAGCCAGCTAGCTATATCCGGCTAACTTAACTAGCCACTCCACGGCTGAATATCGGCCCCTTGTCTTTTGATATTATACTTGATGAGCTGTAGAAAGAAGCTCTCTTTGGCACAATAGAAGTATTAAGAAGGGAATTAGCTGTAAATCTGAGAGATTAGATCATACCCCTGGCTTATGAGTGGGGTTCAATCTTGTCAAGGTATATGAAAAATTAACCCATTTGGAGACATTACTTCAAGAGATATGCATTTTTAAGGTAGAGATTTTGGCTCTTTTAAAACTGTATTTACGTACTTATGCAAAATATATAGGAAATTCAGTTTGAAAAGTTTCTTTTACTCTGTCGAGTAATATTACCCAAACAATCTGACAGTCATTTTTAAACACTAGCTACAGTTGTACATTATTAATAAACAGCTTTACAGGAATGATGGTGCTTATCTTTTAAAAATGGCTGTGGCTTACTATATTGCTTATATTAGCTTTTGCAAAATATATACCATCTTTTATTCTATGTAGATGTCTTTTTTCCTTTCAGTGACAACTAGGAACAATTTTCCTAATTATAAAACTTTTTCTGTCTTCTGAGAAATGCAAAACTTACCCCCAACCAGTGGTGATTTTCTATAAACTCATCACAGGTCGCCAGCCTGGAAACTGTTTTGGTTGTCCTCTATCCCTTTTGAACTTGTTTCCTGTTCCCATTAGGAAAAAGTGAAAGGTGGAGGCTGCTACTGGCTATGGCTTGGTACTTTTGTTGTTGTTGTTGTAATTATCACTGCCTTTAGCAATTCTGCTCATTTTGAGGCCAATTTTCAGACTCCTTGCTGTGCTTGTAAGCCCATAGAATTTCCCATTGAAAATCCTTTCCTGACTTGGAAGTATGCATAGGGAGTTAAAAAGAAAATAAGCTCCCCACAGATACATTGTTAGGACTCCTACTCCCAGTACTGCCCCTTTATCATGCATTGGGGGTATGTGGAATTTTCAAAGTGGCTTTCTCTGCTGGCGAATATCCATTCACCCATACAGAATCCCTTAGAAAATCATTTTACTGATCTTACCTTCCAGTGCCATTAGATGAATATAAAGCAATGTGGCAGCGTGTACCAGGTGAAAACTATGTGAAATACTAAGAATTTGGAAGCATAACAACATAATGTCAACATAAAAAAACAGACCCTGAAATAAATGCCAAATGGATTGCTACCCTTCCAGCAAAATGCTAGTAAATTACTACTACAGATGGTGCTGAAAGAGAACATCAACGTGAAATACCATGAATACCAAATACTTAATTACGTTAAAGGCTTTATGACTACAGCATGGATGACACAGGATCACTGTTCTCTGTTAAAATGAAACACAAATTCATACACAGAAATTAAGTACAGCACTCATAAATAAGTTACAGAAAAAGACCTACAACATGGAAACAATGTATCACCTACCCCCACATACAACCATGCGGGTAGTGAAGAAAAGTACAAACGAAGTCAAGGCAAATAAGTGGAATACTCCAGGACCACTCACTGAGCCACAGAGTCACCCTCCCATCCTATATGATAGCTTTCCCTTACTGAAACATGACAGTCTTCTCCAGTATCTCACATCACATGTGTCTGAAAAATAAGTGGAAAGAAGAAAGAGCACATATTTTGTATATAACAATATTTATTATGACAACATAATATGAACAATTTGTTCATTATTTTCTTTCAAAGATGAGCCAAATCAGCTATCTGCAAACCTTTTCCCTTAGATAAAACATTTATGTATAAATAAAAGTGATAGAAATATGTTATTGGTATGGATAGGGGTAGTCATCAGAGACATGTTCTGAACCAACATATTGCCTGAGATGTACAAACTCAAGGAAATGTCTTGCTGTGCAGGCGATTCAGTCTCTATCTTGGTCTCTCAGGAACAATCACATGATGTTTGTAATTTTATGGCCAACTTGCTGACCATGAGGACATCAGAAAAGAGCAAATGATTGTAGATTTGCAAAATGAATACCAGTTCATTTAGCTTATTGACTGGAAGGAAGGAATATACAAAATTGAAGTAGTAGGATATCATTTTCTTCTTAGATGGCTAACTTAAGCAAAATGGGGATGGCAATTTTCAAAAAATGTTGTTTTGTTTATTTATCATTCTTATAGATCACCTTCCCAAACTGCTGTTCAAAGCAGATTAGAAAATATTTTAAACAAATGCAATCCTTAAAACAAAGAGCTGATCACATTTTAATAAACCAATGTATAAAAACAACAGAACAAATATATACATATATAAAAAAAAACAGATAACGCAATGAACCATGCACCCAACAAGGTATCATCTGGTAAGAGAAACTATCCCCCAGGCTACTCAACAACCTATCTCCCAAATTACTGTCAAAACCATACATCATGTCTCTTAACAGTTATCACTTCATGATGTTGTGGTCCTCTGACACAATCACCCTCTGTTACAACCTGCCCAGCCACCCATGGTAGAGACCTTTTCATTTTTTTATTTAACATATGAACATAAGGACATATGAAGTTGCCAACTGGCACAGACCTAGGGCAGTGGCGTAGCGAGGGGTGGGCGGCCGCCCCGGGCGCCGGGTGTAAGGGGGCGCCAAAAAGCCTTTTAAATAAAAAAGAAATTAGTATTTTAAGCCCAGATGTGTTGTTGAATACTGGCAGATCGTCTTTTTTTTTTTTTTGTTATGAGAGATTTATAGTAATGGTCAGGGGCGGATTGACCTATCGGGGGATTGGGCATCCCCCGGTGGGCCGGTCTACCTGGTCACGTGGTCTCGACCGCATGGCTCTTCTTCAGCCCAGCCTCAACGCCTTCGCCAAGCCGGCAGGGGCCGAAGAAATACAAATCGAGGCTGGCGGGGGCCGAAGAAAAGAAGATCAGCCAGGTGAGCCAGCGGCGCGCAGGCCGAAGAAATGAAGATGGGAACCTCCCAGCCAGCCCACGCTGGAGAAATTAAAATTGAGGCCGGCGGCGGCCGAAGAAAAGAAGATGGGCGCCTCCCAGCCAGCCTCAAGCGGGGGCTGGTTGGGAGGTGCCCATCTTCTTTTCTTCGGCCTCCGCCGGCTTTGATTTCAATTTCTTCGGCCTCCGCCGGAGACAGCCGGCCCCCGAAGGCCGGCGGGGGCCGAATAAATTAAAATCGAGGCCGGCGGTGGCAGAGGCCGAAGCAAAGAAGATGGGCGCCTCCCAGCCCGCCTCAAGCGGGGGCCGACTGTGCGGCGCCCATCTTCTTTTCTTCGGCCCCCGCCGGCCTCGATTTTAATGTCTTCAGCCCCCGCCGGAGACCAAGAGGGCAGAAGACATTAAAATCGAGGCCGGCGGGAGCCGAAGAAGTGAACACCGGCCTGCTAACCACCGCCGGAGACCAGCTGTTCAACCTTGGATCGGAAGGGTGCTTCTGTGTGAATGTGAGAAAGGAGCGGTGTGTGTGTATGAGAAAGGAATGGTGCTTCTGTATGTGTATATACGGTATGTATGTGAGAGAGAAATCTGCCAGTATAAAAAAAAAAATTGTGCTGGTAGTGCAATCCTTATTAGTTTTAATTATTGGGTGTTATTTGATATATATGCTGTTTTAAAATATTTTATTGGTGTTTGGGAAATTGTAAAAAATGTATATGATTTTAATTAATAGAAATTCTATTTATCATTAGTTTAAAATATTCTTTTATTAGTATGGTTTTACTATTATAGCTGATGCTTTATGTTGCTTGATTTTATTGTTTTATGAGGAATGGTGGTTCTTTTTTTCCATTGTTAATACACAGAGTCTGGCTTCTTGGGGTTTCCATTTCAGTTTTTTTCTAATTTGTGCTCCTTTATTTTGTAGTCTGTATTTGGTGAGGGTCTGTCTCTGCTTTGTGTGTGTGACCATAATGAGAAATTCTGCTAGCATATAGTGTCTGTATAGGGATCTATAGCACTTGGGTTTGTTTTGTTTCCTCAGTAGGTAGTGTATTTTTATTCTAGGACCCAGTGTAATATTTACCCTTGCTTATTCACAGATAGCGTTATTTTTGTTTGAGTCATTGATGTTATTACTGTTATGTTATGATGGGATTTCAGTATGGATTCTGAGTGTCTTTTTTGCGGGGTTTTGTGTTAGTTCACAATGGGGTAGATTTTCAAAGGGTTATGCGTGTAAGATACGTGCGAAACCCCCAAAAAGTTACCCCAAGCTGCCCCTGTGTGCACCGAGCCTATCTTGCATAGGCTCGGCGGCGCACACAAGCCCCGGGACGCACGTATGTCCCGGGGCTTGCAAAAAGGGGTTGGGTGTGAGCTGTCCAGGGGCCAGGGAGGGGGCACGGCCTAAGTCTCCAGGCACAGTGGCCATTTGCTGCTGTGCCCGGGATCGTGGGCTGGCCATCGGCTGGCGCACGCATAACTTCTTCAACAAATGTATGGGGGGGGGGGGTTTGATAGGGCTGGGGGGCGGGTTGGGTAGGGGAAGGGAGGGGAAGGTGCGGGAGTGCGGAAGGAAAGTTCCCTCCGAGGCCGCTCTGATTTTGGAGTGGCCGCAGAGGGAACGGAGGCAGGCTGCACGGATTGGCGCGCGCAAGTTGCACAATTATGCACCCCCTTGCGCGTGCCGACACTGCATGTTATAAAATCAGGAGTAGATTTGTTTGCGCCGATTTTTACAGGTACCTGGTGATCCAGTGGGGGTCCCGGGAGCGATCCAGTGCTCCCTCCATGTGACAGGGGCTGGCTAATGGCACAGATACCCTGTCACATGGTAAGGGCAAAGGCCATCGGCGCCATTTTTATTAGTGGCAGCCAACGGCCCGAGAGTGGGAGATCGCTCCCGGAGACCCCCACTGGACCACCAGGTACCTGTAAAAAGTTTTTTGGGGGGTCAAGAGGGTGGGGGAAGCTAAGGGATTAGTTTTAAATGGTCGGGGTGGGTTTAGGGGTTATTTTTGTGTGCCGTTTTTCCCGCCCTCCCCCAAAACGATAAAACCCCCACAAACAATTTTGTGGGGTTTTCCTATCGGTTTCAGGGAGCCCCCGATTTCTGATGATTTTGAAAATATCGTACGAAGCCCGATTCACATCCCTAGCAGTAACTATTTTCTAAGTCAACTTAATTAATAGCAGGTAATGGACTTATCCTCCAAGAATTTATCCAATCCTTTTTTAAACACAGCTATACTAACTGCCCTAACCACATCCTCTGGCAACAAATTCCAGAGTTTAAATGTGCGTTGAGTAAAAAAGAACTTTCTCCGATTAGTTTTAAATGTGCCACATGCCAACTTCATGGAGTGCCCCTAGTCTTTCTACCCGTTCTAGACCTCTCAGGATTTTAAACACCTCTATCATATCCCCCCTCAGCCGTCTCTTCTCCAAGCTCAAAAGTCCTAACCTTCTTAGTCTTTCCTTATAGGGGAGCTGTTCCATTCCCCTTATCATTTTGGTAGCCCTTCTCTGTACCTTCTCCATCACAATTATATCTTTTTTGAGATGCGGCAACCAGAATTGTACACAGTATTCAAGATGTGATCTCACCATGGAGCGATACAGAGGCATTATGACATTTTCCGTTTTATTCACCATTCCCTTTCTAAAAATTCCCAACATTCTGTTTGCTTTTTTGACTGCCGAAGCACACTGAACCGACGATTTCAATGTGTTATCCACTATGATGCCTAGATCTCTTTCTTGGGTTGTAGCACCTAATATGGAACCTAACATTGTTTAACTAAAGCATGGATTATTTTTCCCTATATGCATCACCTTGCACTTATCCACATTAAATTTCAATTGCCATTTTGATGCCCAATTTTCCAGTCTCACAAGGTCTTCCTGCCATTTATCACAATCTGCTTGTGATTTAACTAATTAATTAACTTAATTAATAGCAGGTAATGGACTTCTCCTCCAAGAACTTACCCAATCCTTTTTTAAACACAGCTATACTAACTACACTAACTACATCCTCTGGCAACAAATTCCAGAGTTTAATTGTGCGTTGAGTGAAAAAGAACTTTCTCTGATTAGTTTTAAATGTGCCACATGCCAACTTCATGGAGTGCCCCCTAATCTTTCTATTACCCGAAAGAGTAACTAACCGATTCACATATATCCGTTCCAGACCTCTCATGATTTTAAACACCTCTATCATATCCCCCCTCAGTCGTCTCTTCTCCAAGCTGAAAAGTTCTAACCTCTTTAGTCTTTCCTCATAGGAGAGCTGTTTCATTCCCCTTATCATTTTGGTAGCCCTTCTCTGTACCTTCTGCATCGCAATTATATCTTTTTTGAGATGCGGCAACCAGAATTTTACACAGTATTCAAGGTGCAGTCTCACCATGGAGCAATACAGAGGCAGTATGACATTTTCCATTTTATTCACCATTCCCTTTCTAATAATTCCCAACATTCTGTTTGCTTTTTTGACTGCCGCAGCACACTTAACCGACAATTTCAATGTGTTATCCACTATGATGCCTAGATCTCTTTCTTGGGTTGTAGCACCTATTATGGAACCTAACATTGTGTAACTATAGCATGGATTATTTTTCCCTATATGCATTACCTTGCACTTATCCACATTAAATTTCAATTGCCATTTTGATGCCCAATTTTCCAGTCTCACAAGGTCTTCCTGCAATTTATCACAATCTGCTTGTGATTTAACTACTCTGAACAATTTTGTATCATCTGCAAATTTGATTATCTCACTCGTCGTATTTCTTTCCAGATCATTTATAAATATATTGAAAAGTAAGGGTCCCAATACAGATCCCTGAGGCACTCCACTGCCCACTCCCTTCCACTGAAAAAATTGTCCATTTAATCCTACTCTCTGTTTCCTGTCTTTTAGCCAGTTTGCAATCCACGAAAGGACATCGCTACCTATCCCATGACTTTTTATTTTTCCTAGAAGCCTCTCATGAGGAACTTTGTCAAATGTCTTCTGAAAATCCAAATATACTACATCTACCGGTTCACATTTATCCACATGTTTATTAACTCCTTCAAAAAAGTGAAGCAGATTTATGAGGCAAGACTTGCCTTGGGTAAAGCCATGCTGACTTTGTTCCATTAAACCATGTCTTTCTATATGTTCTGTGATTTTGATGTTTAGAACATTTTCCACTATTTTTCCTGGCACTGAATTCAGGCTAACCGGTCTGTAGTTTCCTGGATCGCCCCTGGAGCCCTTTTTAAATATTGGGGTTACATTTGCTATCCTCCAGTCTTCAGGTACAAAGGATGATTTTAATGATAGGTTACACATTTTTACTAATAGGTCTGAAATCTCATTTTTTAGTTCCTTCAGAACTCTGGGGTGTATACCATCCGGTCCAGGTGATTTACTACTCTTCAGTTTGTCAATCAGGTCTACCACATCTTCTAGGTTCACCGTGAATTGATTCAGACCATCTGAATCATTACCCATGAAAACCTTCTCCAGTATGGGTACTAGGGATGTGAATCGTGTCCTCGATCGTCTTAACGATCGATTTCGGCTGGGAGGGGGAGGGAATCGTATTGTTGCCGTTTGGGGGGGTAAAATATCGTGAAAAATCGTGAAAAATCGTTAAAAAATCGAAAAATCGAAAAATCGAAAAACCGGCACATTAAAACCCCCTAAAACCCACCCCCGACCCTTTAAATTAAATCCCCCACCCTCCCGAACCCCCCCCAAATAACTTAAATAACCTGCGGGTCCAGCGGCGGTCCGGAACGGCAGCGGCCCGGAACGGGCTCCTGCTCCTGCATCTTGTCGTCTTCGGCCGGCGCCATTTTCCAAAATGGCGCCGAAAAATGGCGGCGGCCATAGACGAAAAAGATTGGACGGCAGGAGGTCCTTCCGGACCCCCGCTGGACTTTTGGCAAGTCTCATGGGGGTCAGGAGGCCCCCCACAAGCTGGCCAAAAGTTCCTGGAGGTCCAGCGGGGGTCAGGGAGCGATTTCCCGCCGCGAATTGTTTTCGTACGGAAAATGGCGCCGGCCATACGCGTATGGCCGGCGCCATTTTCCGTACGGAAAATGGCGCCGGCAGGAGATCGACTGCAGGAGGTCGTTCAGCGAGGCGCCGGAACCCTCGCTGAACGACCTCCTGCAGTTGATCTCCTGCCGGCGCCATTTTCCGTACGAAAACGATTCGTGGCGGGAAATCGCTCCCTGACCCCCGCTGGACCTCCAGGAACTTTTGGCCAGCTTGTGGGGGGCCTCCTGACCCCCACGAGACTTGCCAAAAGTCCAGCGGGGGTCCGGAAGGACCTCCTGCCGTCCAATCTTTTTCGTCTATGGCCGCCGCCATTTTTCGGCGCCATTTTGGAAAATGGCGCCGGCCGAAGACGACAAGATGCAGGAGCAGGAGCCCGTTCCGGACCGCTGCTGTTCCGGACCGCCGCTGGACCCGCAGGTTATTTAAGTTATTTGTGGGGGGTTCGGGAGGGTGGGGGATTTAATTTAAAGGGTCGGGGGTGGGTTTTAGGGGGTTTTAGTGTGCCGGCTCACGATTCTAACGATTTATAACGATAAATCGTTAGAATCTGTATTGTATTGTGTTCCATAACGGTGTAAGACGATATTAAAATTATCGGACGATAATTTTAATCGTCCTAAAACGATTCACATCCCTAATGGGTACCTCCCCAACATCCTCTTCAGTAAACACCAAAGCAAAGCAATCATTTCATCTTTCTGTGATGGCCATATCTTCTCTAAGTGCCCCTTTAACCTCTTGATCATCTAACGGTCCAACTGATTCCCTCACTTTTATATATTATCATTTTATATACATTTTTATATTCTGCAGCTTCCAAAGAATTTATCCTGTGCAGATTACAAATTATAGGGTAGATATCCAATGGGTTACACGCATAATATATGCGCATAACTCCCGAAAACCTACCCCTGCGCGTGCCGAGCCTATTTTGCATAGGCTCGGCAGCGCGCACAAGCCCTGGGATGTGCGTATGTCCCAGGGCTTCGAAAAAGGGGAGGTCTGGGGGCAGGGGCATGGCGGCAGTCCGGGGGCGAGCACTCGTCCTGTGGCACAGCGGCTGTGCCAGTGTATGGTGCACCGGTGTGTGCAAGTTACAACTGCAAGAGGCAGGTATAATTCCGTCAAATAAGATAGGGGGGAATTTAGGTAGGGCCAGGGGGTGGGTGAGATAGGGAAAGGGAGGGAAAGGGTGGGGGGATAAAATAAAAAATTTCCCACCAAGGCCGTTCTGATTTCAGAGCGGCCTTGGAGAGAACGGGGAAAGCCCTAGGGGCTCCCCTTTGGCTCGGTGCGTGCAAGGTGCACAAGTGTGCACCCCTTGCATGCGCCAATCCCAGATTTCTTAACATGCACGTGGCAGTGCACACAAATGTACCTCGCGTGCACTCCTTTAAAAATCTGGCCCTTTGTGCACAATCACATGAAATCACAAATAAAAAACCAAACTTCAGGAATAAAATGCTTCACAAATCAATACTAAGTTTAAATGTATTTGAATAAACTGTATGCTTGGACAATACGGAGAGAGCATAACTTTCAAACAAATGCCTACAGCAGCAAATATGCGTGTTTATAGCCATGAGTAGACATACACAAGTATTTTATAACTTATGCATATGAAATATGTGCATTTCATAAAATACACATATATCTAGCTGCAACATATGTGCATATGTATACTTATGCACAAATACATGCAATTTATTAAAACCATGCATAACAATCCTTTGAAAACATGTACATTTCCAAGCTATTTGAAAAATGTATATGCATATATTTTATCTGCAAAAGTAATGTAGGACCTACTGGTGTAAGTCCCAATTTCTGCACCTAAGTTGGCCAATTTTAAAATATGAGTGCATAAATGAAATTAAATAATTTACCAATTAGACTACCAATTCACCCAATCCATGTCATAGAGAACTTTCTGATTCTTTAGCCTGAACTCACTCCTGTTTCCTCACTTGGCTTTTTAATAGCAACTTATGTGTATAAGTGTTGGTCCCAACCTTGAATGCCCTAGATCTCTCCTTTTTTACATGCATAAATGGCCACGCAAAAGTGAAAATATGTGCATAGGGGTGGATTTTAAAAGCTGGATTTACACGCGTGGGGGGTTAAGTGCTCCGAGCCTATTTGTATAGGCCTGGTGACGCGCTCAAAGCCCTGGGACGCGTGTAAGTCTCCGGTCTTGAAAAAAGGGGTGGGGCGTGGGCGGTCCGGGGTGGGGTGGAGTCAGGGGCGTGGCCAGAGGCCTCTGGAGGCTCGGTGCGTGCAAGGTGCACTAGTGTGCACCCCCATGCATGCGCCAACCCCAGATTTTATAACATGCGTGCAGCTGCATGTGCATGTTATAAAATCAGACGTAGATTTGTGCGCGCCGGGTTGCGCACACAGATCTACGCTCGCGCATAGGTATTAAAATCTGCCTCATATTGTCAACTTTTATAAAATATGGAATACATGAATAAAAGCTACTTAATACGCATATATGCTAATTTTTATATGTGTAAAGTTTTGAAAATTCACTTCAAAAAATGTTAACATTTCCTAAAGTCCAAATAGTCAGCCTCCTTGCTTCTTTCCCTTTCTCTTTCTGATATTTAATAGTAGAGAGGTCCATATTCAAACATAGGCCAGATAGCAAAGTTAGGGGGTTATTTTTCAAAGCGTTATCGCATGCATTAGGGCCTTATCACACATGATAAGGCCCTATCACACGCGATAAGGCCATATCACATGTGATAAGGGTCTTTTCGCATGATATATAATCAAATTAGCTGGAGGGGAGGAGTTGGGGCAGGGAGGGGAGGAGTCGGGGTGAGGAGGGGAGGAGTCGGCTGCGGTACCGCTGCCGGCGATAATGTTAGGAACATTCTCACCAGCAGTAGCGCAGCGAATAGCGACACCTTTTACAGTGGTGCTATTTGTGTGAAAGGGTGCAGCCGGCCACACCGCAGCTGGCGAAATTGCACCGCCACTGTGCGAATGGCTGCAGCCTTTCACAGGCCCGTCCCCACTTCGCCCACCCGCCCCCTTTTTTGAGGGATTCATCATTCTGCGAAGAATCATGAATCCAGCCCTTAGCTCGATAAACTTGTCCAGTTAACTGTAGGATATCTCTTTGGCCTGACCAGAGTTAGCCTCTTAACTTATTCAACTAACTCATCTCCTCCCAATTATGCCCCTAGAACACCCCTAACATCCATATAAATTCTAGCCTCCTCACTTATTAGCTGGCTAGAATTTAGCCGACTATGTGCCCAAATATTGATTTAACTGACTAACTTTTGAATTAGAAGGATAAATGCTTTTGAATATGAACCAGTTTTTATTTTTTGATTTATAATTGGTGCAATTTTAGCATTTATCACAATTTGGAATGCAATCTACTGTTCCATAGCTAAGTAGACTGTGGCATTACTATGCATCAGAAAAGTTAAATTCATCAAACTCTAACTGACATCTTTTAAACTTTCTTGATTTTTATCCTCAATCCCGATTATTCAGTTTATTTGAATGCTGATCAAGTTAAAAGATGAGCATATGGTAGTGACAGACATTGATTACACGTTAGTTACCATATTTCCAGATAGGATTTATAGAGTATAATGCAATTTAACATGGTCAGAAGTCATTGCTCCTTGTGGGAACAATAATGTCTAGTTAAAGCAATTTAAGGTAATGTGTCTTACCGTTCTATGCAGCTTACTCATATCATATTAAGCCAGAAAGTGATGTATATTATACAGGTTGAATCTAGACTGCATACTGATTTGTTCCCTGTAAGGACTATTATTTCTTACTCTAATCAGAATGAAATATAGTGCAGCTAAGGATTAATTTATGTGTATTAATGCATGCACAAACATGTTTATTAGATTTAATGCTACTGTAGAATTGAAGTGTCTGATATTCACAAAATTACACAAGAGTTTCACTTTAGGATTAGAAAAATAGGGTCACCCTTATGAAAACAGAGCCATTTTACTTTTTTTTTTTTTTTTTTTTAAATAGAATGGATATGGTGTGGTATTCTCCAGATACAATTAGTATCTCAGAAATTAAGAAACAAAATGCTACGTCACAGACTAAAGCTGCACAATAATTCCAAGTTATTCTAACTGGGAACAGGAAAATAAGATGGTGTTTTGCACTCTGACTGCATTTTAATTATGCTCTATAATAGTATTCCAGTCTCTACTAATTGTACTTACTATCTATTATTTCCTCTTCTTTCAGTGTTCCTCCATAAACCAAAATTAGCTGTTTTAGTCATGGGTATACATAGTTTGTGCTGGTGAATACTGACTCCTGAATTTCCTTTGAGGGTGCATGGAATCCAAGGAATAAATGATTCAATATTGTGTAATACCAGATTTATAATCCCTTCTTCTGATTCAACTATAAGGTAATTGCTAATATTTGAGGGGAAAACAATGTTCAAAGAGATTTACCCAGGTAGACCATCCTGTTTAAAAATCTTCCCTCTCAGAGCAGTTAAAAATCTGGGTGGGCTTTCACATCCTAAATATTTTTAGCCAGATTAAAAGAGGCGTTCCTGAGGTATTTTGTATTTTGATGAGGGGAGAAAAACTACATAGACAAGTTATCATTTTCAGATCCATGTGTGTTCTTTTTCACCCAATCAGCCATCCACAGAAATAACAGGTGCAAATATTCCTTGTCACATTCTGCATGCATACATGTAGCTTGTTTTCCAAGGAAAAATACTCAGGTAGTGTCCCTTTGAAAATTTCCTGCAAGGCACCTACATACAATACTGCAGGCTCTTCATAATTGACCTCTACAATGAAAACATTTGTGCGTGTCCTACGGTATGTGTTTTGGTGAGGGGAGGAAAACAGCATAGGCAAGTTATGATTTTCCAAACTATGCACACTTTCTTTCAGCCAATCAGCCAACCACTGAAACAGCAGGTGCAAATGTACCTGGACACTTCCTGTACACATACTTGTAGCTATAAGGACAGTGCTATTTTGTAAAATGGTATGGAACGAGCCTGGAGGTAGGGAGCGCTCCAGGCTGTCCCTAGACACCAGGTATTCTTTCTTTAGGTAAGGGAGTTCTGGAGGCACCCTAGCCAACAAGGTATGTATCCTATTACAGGGGAGGGGTAGGGGTGGGGAAGGGGATAGCAGGGATTATGCTGTATATTGGGGGAGTTTGGAGGGGGCCTGCTACTCAGGGAGGGGATTTGGATATGGGAGATCTTGGTTGGGGCATAGGGCAAATATAAACAAAGGGGAGGAGTTTAAGAAGGGATTAGAGCAGTGGTTCTCAACCCTGTCCTGGGGACCTCCCCAGCCAGTCGGGTTTTCAGGATATCCCAATGAATATGCATGAGAGAAAATTTGCATACACTGCCTCCATAACATGCACATTTTCTCTCATGCTTATTCATTGTGGATATCCTGAAAACCCGACTGGCTGGGGTTGTCCCCAGGACAGGGTTGAGAACCACTGGATTAGAGCATCTATGCACAACTCTAAATTGTTCTTTTTAAATTTTTACTTATGAGCTGCCTTTCCAGGCAGCAGGGGGTAGGGGTTCTCGCAAGAAACCTCGGGGGATTTGAATCATTTTGTTGGGGTGGCATTTTTAGGTCTTGGGCCATTTTAAAATGATGGTGGCTTCATATGACATGGGCTTCCATCGTGCATTCTTTCCTTGGGCCTTACCGTACTATTTTTTCTCCCAGAGTTTTCCCCCAATAAAAAAAAAAGCAGCAATACTGCTGCAATATTTTCCTGGGGAAAGGCTAAATATTGTGGGAACTCCCCACACCCACCCCCAACTCGTGATATTTCAGCCCTCTCATGGTAAAATATTGCGGCTTCTTAAATTTCCCTGTGAGTTTTAATTTTTCATTTTATATGAAGATTTTTTTTTTTTTTTTTTGCAAGCATGAAATGCCCCCTGATTAGTCCTTCAATCAATTAGTATGCTCACATTCATGCATGCACAGGATGCAGTCCTGAAATTAGTTACATACATTTCTTAAAATCTATCTATGGCAAATAAGAAGTGCTTGATGTTATTAGATGATGTGATGATCTATAGGCCATCTCGTCAGTCATAATAACTTCACTAGATCTCAGGAGAATAGGCCCTGTGTCATAGCTCTTAAAACATTTCTTCTGGCCATCTGAAACTATTAGAGTATCTGGTTTGAACATAAAGGCAATTTATCATGCTGTTGAATATGTCTGTGGCTAAGCAACTTTGGATCTGCAGTGCTAGTAACATTATGGAAGAAACAGAGAACAAGCAATTTATTAGGAGTTTTTATTCTCAGAACTCGTGGACTTTCCATTTTCTGGGAAAAGCAGATACAGTCGCTTTTGTGTGACCATCCCAGAGATAAAACTGCAAAGCTGGAGGGAAAAAAAAAAAAAAAAGCAATTCTGGGATTTATTCATTGTGGAGACTAGGGAAGGACATCATCTTCTTGCTTATTACTTCTAATGATACTGTTAGCCCTTGGCCTCACAGATAATAAACATATTTTTAAAAAAAAGAAAACAGTGCCAGCTGTTTTAGCCATGGTTAAATCCCTTAACCTGGGGAGAAAGCCATCCTGGCAGCTGTAGTTAAGTTTCTAGACCCAAGACAGGTCTCACAGCTCAGGGAGAGATATTCACTGATTGTAGTCATAAAAAATGGGGGGGGGAAAAAAAAAAAGATCATTCTACTTTAAATGGAAGGGACCCAGCAGTTTCTTCATCATGCTTTTGGCTTCTGGATCAGCTGGAACCAGGGCTAGGATTCTTCATTCACAACTACCTGGAAAGTTTCCCCCCTCTTCTTTATCCCATCACTACCAGGGCTCCTTCCAGAAACTTTTAATCATGCGTCCTAAATCTGGCCTCCATTCTATGATAATAAAAACGTCCTCCCTGCAAGGAGCTATGAATTCTGCCACTACTGCATCCCTCCCCCCCAATTCTGACTGATCCAAAAGTAGAATACCTGAGCCAGGAATTGAACTCCAATCCCTCCGTATGTTGTGTCATCGGGTCAGCCGTGGAGGTTTCACTTCTAGGTACCCTGGAAGCTAGATACCCTGGAAACATAGTCACCTGTAAAATGTAGTATACACACACACACGTAGCCTGTATCTGAGTAATCACTAGTGTCTAAAAGTTGAAAATAGGCATAATTTACATTTTGCATGCACATATATATTATCTGTATAATAAATGATTGGTAGAGCATTTTGAGGTGAGGCTAACAGTTACACATGTAAGTTGCTATTTTAAAAGACACTTATGCACATACATTTGACAACTTACTCATGTAATTTTACACCAGCTAATTATCCTGCACATTGATATCAAACTTATTTTCAGTGTAGTATTGGCTGAGTGGGAGGTCTGGCTGAGAGGGCATTCATACTGAAGAACTAGGAGGGTCTTAGTGACCTGAGGAAGGACTGGGAGAACTGGAGGAGTAATTGGTAAACTGATTAATTTCAATTACATATGTATGTTTTAAAATATGCTGAATTACACGTGTCAATCGATTTTGATGTGAGCAAATCCTATTTTATTTTTGTGTGTAAAATATATGAGTGCATATTTTTAAAATAGGTAGGAATAGTATGTGTGTTCAATGCATTGAAATACACACTTTCAATGTATTGCTTGTATTCGTGCATGAGCATACATATGCATATATGTTCTGGGGTAAAGTTATGCATATTTTATAATACATGCATATATGATATATGTGGCTTATAAAATACTATTGTAGATCTATGTGTGACCATATACGTTCATGTTATTTGAAAGTTATCCTCTCTATCTAGGCTTCTGGGTCTCTGGATTGATTGGCTTTCCTGGTGTCCTTAAGGAAATCCTCCAGCTATGGACAAATGTCTAGTGCCTAACTCTTCTCTCTTTCCTCTTCCTTCCAGCCCTCTATCTGTATCAAACCACTAGCTTTTATAAAGATCAATTCAGGTTCAGTTGGAGCCTGGAGGAAGGATGCCCCATCTCTTCTACTTCCTATAAATTCTTTCCAGAATCCATACTGCTTCTTCCATACATTTTTATCCATAAGTCAACCAGTACTCTTCACTAGGGATGTGCATTTGTTTTGAACAAATGCACAATCTGCAACATATAGGTCCCTATTCATTGCATTCGTGGGTCCGCAAAACGTATGGTAAACCCCCACGAATGCAACATATCAGTAACAAATAAAACCCCCACCCTCCTGACACCCCCCCCCCCCCCACCAAGACTTTCCAAAAGTCCCTGGTGGTCCAGCAGGGGTCCTGGAGCGATCTCCTGCACTGTGCCATCAGCTGCCAGTATTCAAAATGGCACCGATAGACTTTGCTCTTACTATGTCACAGGGGCTACCGGTGCCATTGGTCAGCCCCTATCACATGGTAGGAGCAATGGACGGCCAGCGTCATCTTGTGCTCCTACCATGTGACAGGGGCTGACCAATGGCACCGGTTGAGTCCACATATCTAAAGAGGACTCAACCACAGTCAATCTTATCTAAAGAGGACTCAACCACAACCTCGCTGCCAAGCCTTATGTTTTTACTGGGAGTATTTCTTTCAGGTGAGGAATAAAATAATCCTAATCACAATTAACATCTTAAAACAAAATAAAAATATTGTGTATTACTGAAAAGATAAAATAATTTCTTACTCTAATTTCAGTACGCCATTAAAATTGTACTATGAAGGAGGAAAAAGTTGTTATGATTATTAAGGGATAGTTACAGCAGGTAAAGGCTGCCGAGTCCATTTAACATGTGAAATATCCTTTTCTTTTTCAATATCACAGAGCATTCTTGACCTCTGGCTTTGTATGAACTTCCTCTCAACTAAATGCATTTTGATCCTGATTTTGAAAAGCATTTAAATGCTCAAAAATGGGTTTCACATATAATTTCTCTTTACCCATGTAAGTGAGAATTAGACTCACTGCTCGCAGGACAGCCCTGCGAGTGCCTTTTCCTGACTTGTTGCCAGCCCAGCATTCCTCTTTTGTGTGGCGGATGCTGACGCTGCTCCTCCTGCCTCCTACATACATGCATGCACAATGATCCTGCAGTTAAAGGGCTGCAATGGGAAAGCCTGCAGTGCCCTTGGATGACGTATTTGCTAGTTGCCCTATAAAAAGGCTCTTCCGACTCCTCAGCTTCATTTCAGCAAGAAGGTCTCCTGGTTCCTGCTCCTCCTGGATCCAGTCTTCTGACTTGCTCAAGCCTTCCAGCCTGATTCCTGCCTTCAATATCAGCCTGGGTCCCACCCTCAGCTTCAGTGTGGTTTTTCTCTTCACCTCCTGCCTGGTTCCATTTTCTCAGCATTCAGCTTTGTTTCAGTCTTTGCCTGAGGCTTCGCCACAGTCTTCAGCTCCACTTCAGCCCTCAGCCTTGACTCAAGCCAGTAGTCTTGTCCTTGACTGGCTTCAGGCGCAGCCGGCTCTTTGTATAAACTTCTGGAATCAGTCTTAGTCTGGCCCATGTCAAGACTTGCTCATCTGCCTCTGGCTTGGGTCTCAGGACTCTACCTACAAGGTTGTATCATGGCAAGAGTGGCTGACGCATACACAGTTCCTTACAGTGGGCTTTTGAGAACTGCTACAATATATGTCATATGGACAATTCAATGGCATATATTGTTGCCACTTTCAAAAGCTCACTTCAACAGTGAAATTGCATTATTTTCACCACTAAAACATTTTTGAGCATGTAAATGCTTTTGAAAATCAGGCCCTTTCTGTTTATTCTATGTGTTCTTTGACATTGTCACATATGAATGAAGGCCCCCTCTTATTTCAATACCAAGTGTTGAAAAAAACAGTATAGATATTGGAAAAATTCCCATTGAGTATATCGCTTGCAAAAACAGATTTATTTTTGTCTAGTTTCCACTTGTTTTAACAATTAGTTTTCATTGCTTGTGGATCATTGGAATCATTTGTTTTCGCTACTTAAATTTCACATAAATCCAGTTTCAAAGCAGTTTTAAATTTGCATTGTTCTGCTAGAAGACATTTAGTTTGAAATTGATTTTATTCAGAGTCTTTTCTGACCTGAAATGACACAAAAAATGAATGAAACTTGGTTTTGTGTCATTCTGTTCTCACCCATGCTATTAGTAAAGGGCACGTTTTACAAAAATATAGCGAATGCTAAAGCCAAACAAATGAAATGAAATAAATGGGAAAACAGAAGGCTAGAAGCATCATAAACACAAAATGACACAAAATGCTTTTTTACCACAAAGGGTGAGTTCAACTACTTTAGTGCACCATACAGTTCTAACATATAGCATTCAATGAAATATTAACTAATGTTGTCTTTAGCGACTTACTTCACTGAATAATTTTAAAGGTCATCATATCACATGCACTAATTTTCACTTTTCAGTGCATTGGGACATATATAATCATTGGCCCAGAAGTCCAATTTCAATTGTTATTTTTCAATTATTTTTCAATGCATATAAAAAAAATAAAATGGCATTCGTCTTTGTGTGAAAATCTGCCCATCATGACATCATGTATCATTTCATTGCATTAGGGGCATGGTGCTGTTATTTGATTTGTGCCATAATCACTGAACTGTAGACAGATGAGAGATGTCTTCCTTTTTGTTGAATCTGTGAAGTTCAAGTGAGAAAAATTAAAGGATGCAAAATTTGAGATGTGCAATGCTTGTCATTAGAGGGGGGTTTATTTCTTGGAGCACAATTCTTTCATGTGCCGGCCATTTGTTCAGCCATTTTTGAAGGGAGAACTGAGTGTATTTAAAACAAAAACCCCAATGATTGATGATACTTCATCTGGTTGGACATACTTGTGTTGCACCACATAGCTTGATTGGACCTCACAATAGCATGCTCCACTCAATGTTAAGTCCAGAAGGATGTATAGATTGTGTTTGGTAAATCCACTCTTGTTCCTGATGACTTATCAGTGATCTGTCACCTCCCCATCAATCTTCTCTTACATGGTCCAATGCAGTCCACTTTATATCTTGAAAAATGTGTCCTTGCTGTTAAAAATGATCAACTAATGTGCTTCCCATTTTTGAGCTTTTAAATAACTCTTGTGCCCCATAAATCTAGTTTTAATCATGTGCTTAGTTTTCTCGACATAATATAAATTGCATGGGCAAGTTATCAAATAAATGACAAACATGAACTTACAATCACATTTATATCTGAGCTTAAATACTAGAACAGACAGTGAAATTACGTGTTCACTTTTTAAAAAGAGTGAGCATATATTGCAATTAATGAAAAGTTGCATACCTCCTGCTAGTTTATATATTTCTTGTTGTATTTTCTCCAGATCTAAAGATGATCTAATAATATATAACTTTATATTCTTCCCTCATGAAAAGGCAAATATAGGAAGCACTTGAAAAATAGAGTAGCTCCTAAAAATCGCCATCAAGATCCTAGCTGCTAAGCAGCCTCCCTTCAAGCAGAAGTTCTCTCAGAACCACCTATGCCAGCCACATCTTTGATGCTTTCATAATGCAGCAGGGCAAGCCCTATTTAGCCCTGCCTCTTCCAGAGCTTGATGCCTCTTCATCGAGTCACCTTGGCTTGTCACATAGACCCACCTTACCTTGCTTTCCTTCTATGTGGCCCCTGTGGTCTTCTGCCATGCCCTATGGTCTCTTCGGCCTTCTGCCTTGTCCTGTGGACTCCTGTGGTCTTCTGCCTCATTCGTAACCTTGAATACTGTGTACAATTCTGGTCACCACATCACAAAAAAGATATAGTTGTGATGGAGAAGGTATGGAGAAGGGCGACCAAAATCATAAGGGGATGGAACAGCTCCCCTATGAGGAAAGACTAAAGAAGTTAGGGCTGTTCAGCTTGGAGAAGAAATGGCTGAGGGGGGATATTATAGAGGTGTTTAAAATCATGAGAGTTTTAGAATGGGTAAATGTGAATCGATTATTTACTCTTAAAACTAATCAGAGAAAATACTTTTTTCACTCAATACACAATTAAACTCTGGAATTTGTTGCCAGAGGATGTGGTTAGTACAGTTAGTGTACCTCGGTTTAAAAAAGATTTGGATAAGTTCTTGGAGGAGAAGTCCATTACCTGCTATTAATCAAGTTGACTTAGAAAATAGTTACTGCTTTTACTTTCATCAGTAGCATGGGATATACTTATTTTTGGGGTACTTGCCAGGTACTTGTAGCCTGGATTGGCCTCTGTTGGAAACAGGATGCTGGGCTTGATGGACCCTTGTTCTGACACAGTATGGCAATTTCTTGTGTTCTTATGTTCTGCCTTGCCTTGTAGCCTTTATGGTCATCTGTCTTGCTTGTGTAATTTCTGGCCTCCTTGCCATGCCCTGTGGCTTTGAACCTTCTTGTCCTACTCAACTTTGCCCTTGGCCTCCAGACATTCTAGCATTTCTTTTTCCTGCCGTTGCCTTCTACCTTTTGTATTTCCTTACCCTGGCTTGATTTTGGGGCCTTCTAATATTTCCTTGCCTTGCCTTGACTTTTGGGCTTCTGTATTCTCTTGTCATGTCTAGTCCTTGTCTAATTCTGTCCAGTTTTTGTCTCATCCTGTCTAGTCCTCCCTGTGGCCCAAATTCCCAGTGGGTCTACTGTGTCTCTCTCTTCAACCCTTACCTCCAGTTCCAGCCATCTCTCCACTCAAGTCCTGTCTTCAAGCCAAGCCTTGTTTCCTGTTCCAGCCCTATTTGCAGCCTTTACCTGCCTTCAGTACTCACCTGTGCCTCTGGTTTCAGCATTTGTCTCTGGCTCTAGTCCCTGCCTCCAGTTCCAGATTTGTCTCCAGTTCCTGTCTCATCATCTGCATCTGCCTAATCTCCAGTACCTGCCTGCCTCTAGATCCAGCTTGTTTCCAGTTCCAGCCAAAGAACTGCTTGACACCAGAATCTGCATGTTGCGCTCAGGGGTGGACCCTTGTCCTGGGACAGTGAAGGAATACCTCCTGAAAGGGAACAGGTGGTAACTGCCCCCAGCGGGTGGATCACTGGAGGAGTCAGAGGCTGTGAAGAGCTTTACCACTGGAAGCCCTAGGTCCTGCCAGGAGGAGCCCATAGGGATCCAGTCCATTTTGACTTAGGTAGGCCTCGCAGGGTCTCCTGAGAGAATGAAAGTCTGGCATGGCCATAGACACAGGGAGACCATGATTGGGTTCGAAGTTGAAGGCTGGTTGGAACAAGGAGAACCAGAACAAAATTGGTGATGACAAGGCGAGGAACAGAGCCAGAATCTGGAGACAAGGTCAGACAGGCAAAGGTCAAGATCCAGAGGTCAGTCCAAGGAATGGTCAGTAAAGCAGGAGTCAGGTACCAGAGGTCATATGAGGTCAAAGGCAGGCTGAGGTCTTGAGGCAGGCAGCAGGCAGGCAGGCAGGTTAGGAGCAAGCTGAGGTCTTTGAGGCAGGCGGCAGGCAGGCAGGTAGATCAGGAGCAAGCTGAGGTCTTTGAGGCAGGCGGCAGGCAGGTCAGGAGCAGTAAGACAGTCTGAGGGTACTACCTGGGTAGACAGACAGACGAACACAGGAACAAGCAGGACGCAGGAAATAGGATGCAGGAACAAGTCAGGAACAGAACTGGAACAGAAGGATCCTGGAACGAGACTAGGAACAGGCAAGAGCAGGAACAAACACAGAGGCAATCTTAGAACAAACCAACCCAATTGCCAAGGCAAGGAAGCATAGACAGGAACTTTCTTATATCGAGGGATCAATCAGGGCTTGCCGCGGAGCTAAGACCCACCCTAAGCCCTACATGAGTCCGGGCAGTCCGCGTGTGCGCGCGTAGGGGCGTGGGGAACATGGCAGAGGACGCAGAGCCTTGGCGTGAGGCCTGGTGCGCAGTGGAAGGCCCGGTAACCGCCGCCGCGGGTCGCCGGGGCCTGGCAGGGCTGGCAACTACCACGAGGGAAGTCATCCCGGGACCCCCTGTGAAACCATGAAGGTGAGCAGGCCTGTGCGCAGGACGGCCGCGGGCGGGGCGCGGGCGGGGCGCGTAACATTGCAGGCTCTGAAAGGCTTCTTTTATACATGAATATGGATAACTTTTCACTAAAAAAGACCAATCCATAATTTTTGCTTGAGGTTTGTATTTAATAACATCTGTATATAAGTGTCTCAATCTGATGAAATGTCCCACAGGAAGATGTCTTTTGAAATTAGTTGGATAGAAACTTTTTTATAACAGCAAATTGTTTCATTCATTAGGCTTTCTGTGTATGCTCATCTTTAAGACACCTCCATCCTTTTTAATCAAAATATCCCAAAAGGATATTTCCTTATGATGGAAATTAACTGCAAATTTTAAGCATGTGTCCTGAGCATTTAATCACTGATGAAATTCTAATAGAGATGACTCTTTGCCCTTCCATAGCACAAACATGTTATCATCAACATAACTTGTGGAAAAGAATAAATATTTACTGCAATCACTATCATAAATATGGTTTTTTTTTAATTTTTTTAAAGGAAGTAACATAGATATTAGCCACATTCAGACCATAGAGGCCCCTGGGTCTGTATCATAAATACTGATGCAGGTGTTAATGTGGTCCCTTCAAATTATTCAGTGAATTAAGTCACTAAAGACTTACTTAGTTAATATTAATTAGTTAATATTTCATTGACTGCTATATGCTACTAAACCTTTTTGCCATGTACATACTTAATAGAGACCTATATTCTTTTCTTTTTCCTTTTTGCTTTCTTTTGCTAATTTTTCCTTTTTTCTGACATGGGGAAGAGGAACAGGAAGAGTTGGATTTACACTTTTGAGAATCCTAAACATAGAAATATTATGAAGTTTCTCACAAAGGACCTGTGGGATACTCAGCTGTCCATTTCTGAACCCTTGGCTATGTCAATGGTAGTGATTTCAGCACCAGAATTGTCTCCTAGTTCAGATACCTCTGGATGTCTTAAAATTTCTCACTAGGATGTATCTGTCCTATTGGTAAAAATGGAGGAGTTGGTTCTCTGTGCTTTTCTCAAGTCAGGAACATTTGCGAAAGCCATCAGACTTTCTGTATGTGCAGTTTCTGATACCAGCCAGAACAATAGGAAATGATATGAACCACTGGTTTCTCCTGTTGAGAGAATGAAGGGGAAATCACTGGATATGGAAAGAATGAGGAGCTAAAATCGTGTTGGCTAAGAATATTGGTACAATTTTGGGGTCGGGTGGTGTACTTAAGAATCTTGGCTTGAATACCATTCTTAGGGCAATTGAAACAACTGCCTCTGAAGTGGCTGAAGAATGGGAGTTTATGATTTCTTCCTTAGTCAAGGTAGATAGTTTGTTTCTGGTCCCTGATGGTATAGCAATTAGTGTATGGAGAGGGGGTTTCAACCTTGTTCGGGGCAAGTGCGCAAATAGAGTCCTTGGGTACCATTTTTAAATTTTGGTAGCAGAAGGAGAACTCCACAGATGTAGGCAATGGACCGGGGGTTAGTGGATTGGACCTTAAAGTCCTTTGATCTATGTGTCAGGTTGTGGAGCTCCATGTTACTTTATCATGTTAGGATATCAGGGTAGGGGTGAATGGACTACTGGGGGGCCTTTTTTATGGATCAGGGGGTTGGAAGGTGGTAGAACTGGTCCACCTTGAAAGGAGAATCTTGCAATTAGGGGCCTTCTGTGTTGAATCAAGGGGTAGGGGAAGATTGGAGCCTGCATCAAGTCTCCTATTAGCTTGCATCAGATAATTCTAGAATGTAACTATACCTCCCAAATTGTAGTCGAGTTTTAGTTTTAGGATAAGAGTTAATGCAGATTGCATGACTTAATTTATTTAAGCACTTCTGTAGTAATACTCAGCATATGCAGTGCTGTACAAAATACATACAAGTCAATCTCTTCTAAGTAGAATTCACAATCTAATCAGCACAGTCATACAGAGTAAATAAGACTTTGCAAATTTTATGTATTAAGAAAATTGTTAAATCAAGAAGTTTGTTCATGAAGGATATTCAGAGGTTAAGACTGGCTAACCTCTGATTTTAAAATGCTTGTGCACAACAAAACCCAGAGATGCATTTGTGCCACTGGATTTTAAAAAAGCCACGACAAGGCAGATATCTCCCATTAAACACACAAAAAATGTCAGGAAAAAGGGGAGAGCAATGGGTGTGGTCTGAGTAGAGTATATCAGGTTGGGGCTGAGGCATGAATTCTGCACATACTGATCTACGTGCACAAGCGCATGCCGGGGACCCCACTGTATAAATTTACTTCTGTTATGGACAGCATGTAAGTCCTAAAATAAAAAAATATAGGCTACTTAGTGTGGCTTTGAAGGTTTGGCATAACAGGGTAAAAAGTAGGCAAAGTAATAGGGGGATTAGGAAGGCCGATTGGTTAATTGAGCAAACTGGGAATAAACTGGGAAAATGGGCTCTAGCATCTGTGCTAGAGCCCATTTTTGTGAGCAAGGCGGCATTTGCGCACACACGCGTGCGTCAATATGAAATCGTGGGCACATGTACGTGCAAATCGCTGATTTTAAAAGATGTGCACATATATGCACATATGCACATGTATGTTTTAAAATTGATACGTCCATATATGTGCACCCATGCACGACTTTTAAAAAATCTACGTCTAAGGGAGTCATTCATCGAATCACGTTAGGGCATTATCGTGGGTGTTAGGGACCTAATGCTCATGATAACATCATAATGCATACAAAAAATAATGCATTTTGAGATGCATATGCAAATTTAAAAAATGTAGTCAAAAGGGAGGAGTTTGGGTGGAGTTTATGAAAATGAGGGGTGTTTAATGTGTGTGATAGTGTAATGCTATTACATGATTTAACTACACCTTTTTTTCAAGAGAGAGAAACTCTAGGGAGGCACACATATTAGTCAACATTTTATATCACTGTTAAGAGGGGCAGCTAATAACTTGGGGTGAGGTTTTAGTGGATGGCCTAGGTTTTGGGGCACAGTTTTACATAAGCAGTCAGAGTTATGAACAGCACAGTAGATATCAGTTAAGATTTTATGTGATTTACAGTGATGAAAGGTATACAAAGATGAGATTTGTACAATGTATTCTTGACCTAGCTTGATGTACTCTCTATCTAGTTGCTGTCAAGCTAGGTTAAGAGTATAATGTACAAACCATATCTTTGTGTACCTTTCATCACCCCAAATTGCATAAAATTTTCACTGATGTCTCCTGTGCTGTTCATACCTCAAGCCCAGTATCCTGTTTCCAATCCAGGTCACAAGTACCTGGCATCAAGCCAAATATCCTGAGAGGCCAATCTAGGTCATAAGTATCTGGTAGAATCCAAAGGTGTAGATAGATTCCAGGCTGCTTATCCCCGGGATAAGAAATGGCTTTCTGCAGCTACTAATAGCGTCACCTCATTCTCTGGCAACAAATTCCAGAGCTTAATTATGAGTACAGCAAAAATAGATTGTTCTTATTAGTTTAAATGTATCACCTAGTAATGTCATTGTGTGTCCCCTAGTCTTTGAACTCTTTTAAAGAGTAAACAACTGATTAAAGTTTACTTGCTCCATTCCACTCATTATTTTATAGGCTTCTATCATATTTCCCCTAAGCTGTCTCTTCTTCCAGCTGAAGAGTTCTAACCACTTTAGTTTTTCCTCATAGGGGAATTGTTCTATCCCCTTTATGATTTCAGTCACCCTTCTCTTTACCTTTTCTAATTCTGCTATATCATTTTTGAGATGTGGTGACCAGAACTGTACACAATACTCAAGATGAGGTTGCACCTTGGAGCAATACAGAGGGATTATGATATTCTCTGTTTTATTCTCTTTGCTTTCCTAATAATTCCTAGTATACAATTAGTTTTCTTGGCTGCTGCTACACACTGAGCGAAGATTATCAACGATGATACCTAGAACTTTTTCTTAAATGGTGATTCCTAATGTGGTTCCTTGACTTGTGTAGCTATAATTTGGGTTACCCTTCCCTATGTGCATACTCTGTACTTGTACACATTAAATTTAATTTTCCATTTGCATGCCCAGTCTCCCAGTTTTGCAAGGTCCTCTTGTGATTTATCAACTTTGAATAATTTTATGACATCTGCAAATTTGATCACCTCACTCATTGTTCCCATTTCGAGGTCATTTATGAATATATTAAAAAGCAATGGTCCTAGAACAGATCCCTGAGGCACTTCAACATTCACCTTTCTCTATTTCGATATATCGATTATAATTATGATTATAATTATAATTATAATTATGATTATAATATATCGATTATAATATATCGATTAGAGAAATCCACAAAGGAGAGTTACAACCCCCTCCAACCAAAACCATTCGCCTAGTTTCGACCAGGGTCCGAGCCTTTTCTCTAGCAGGCCCAAACATTTGGAATAGCCTTCCTGCAGAACTCAGGTTAGAATCATGCCTACTAACTTTTAAAAAAAAACTTAAGACTTGGCTGTTCCGACTAGCCTTCTTGGATCCTTCAGACACACAATAATCTACCATCCTACTCACGAGCCATGGAACCATGCCTTCTTTGTGAGATGCCTCTTATCCAATACCTCCGCAATTAAACTATCTTATGACTTTTGATTTTAAGTTATGGCCCTACTCGGGCCTTTTTTACTCTATTTACTTCCAAGCTGTAAAGCCTCCAAGTTTATAGTCCTTGTTCAATGTAACTTTCTTGCTCTCTTTCTGATTATAACTTATTGTTCCGTTTTTTGTTACAAGTTTCTATCCCTCGTTCGATGTAAACCGATCTGATATGGTATTCAACCATGAAGCTCGGTATAGAAAAATGTGAAATAAATAAATAAATAAATAAATAAATAAATATTGAGAAAATTTACCATGTAGCCCCTCTCTCTGTTTTCTATCATTTAATAGAGATGTGCATTGAGTAAAATATTCATTTTGGGCTTCGGATTTGGCCCGCTGTGGGAAATTTCATTTTCCCGCGATTCAGGCTTTTTTTTTTTCAGGGTCCCCCAATTTTCGTGTTAGTGCATGCTAACATTTTTAAGTTAGAGCACACTAATGGGAGTTAACACGTTCTAACTCCCGTTAGTGTGCGCTAACCCGAAAAATTAATTTTTCCAAAATTTCAGAAAAATTCTTATCATTTTTTGGGTCCTCTGAACCAGGAAAAATTAGATAATTTTGTTGAAATTGTCTAATTCATCCAAAATGATTGTACATCCCTATCATTTAACCAGTTCACAATCCACAACAGGACACTGCTCCCTATTCTATGAATTATAATTTCCTAAGAAGTCACTCATTAGGGACTTTGTCAAATGCTTTCTGGAAATTTAGATACAACTGGCTTACCTTTATCCACATGTTTATTTACACCATCAATAAAATGTAGCAGACTGGTGAGGCAATATGTTCAGCAATTTTGTTCTTTGTAATAATTGTCCACCATTTTGTCTGACACAGACTCACTGATCTGTAGTTTCCTGGATACTCTGGCAACTCTTCAGTCTACAGGTACCATAGATGATTTTAATGATAGTTTACAAATTACTAATAGCAGGTCCACAATTACACTTTTCAGTGAACATGCTCAATGTGCTTTCTCAGATAAAGTGAAGAAATAACACTTATTTAGGCTTCTATTATTGGATACTGACTGTTAAATAATCTCTCAAAGTTAGGTAGATACACTCTCCACTGGATCTTTGTTTTTATTGCTGAGATAAATACATCACTTTTGGAAGGGTGTGCACCAGAGCATTTAAAGAGAGCATCAGTCTGGCCAATTCAAAAGACCTTGGATTATCTAATTTGGAATTTCCTAGCTTTCATCCAATTTCTAATTTATCGTTTGGTTAGTACATTTTTGAAAAGTTGGCATGGACTCAGAAGTTTACCTGGATGAAAATGCCATCCTACATAAATATCATGGTTTAGGAAACAACATAACTTTGAGACACTATTGTGTCATTATTTTATTTTTTACAGCTGTAGACTGATAAGGGCATTTAGTGTTGCTTATACAATTAAATATTGCTGCTGCTTTTGACTCAGTAAATCATGATATACTGTTGGCATGCCTTTAACTCCTTGGTCTATCATCAACTGTTCTATCATGGTTTAAATCTTTCCTGGTGGAAGAAAGCTACAAATCAGACTTGGAAATGTATCTTCTTCCTGGAAACCTTTAACATCAGGAATCCCATAAGGGTCAGTGTTATCATCTTTTCTAATGTGAATATCCAACCACTGAGAAAAGTTTTTTGTCTTTCTTGGATTGGAATATCATATTTGTGCAAATGATTTACATTTTATTTACATGGGAATAAGAATAGCAGTATACCCATCCAAGAATTTAATAATGTCCTAGGAATAGTAAATCCAACACGCAAATAGGAGGAATACTCTCCAATTATTATCCTGGAGTAGCCGCTTATGAAAAAATAAAAGCAAGGAAGTCAGTTTCCCTTTTTGCAACACTACGAATCTTTGGACTGTATGATTCTTTCTAGAAATAGTAAACACTTGGGGGTGATTCTAGACTGAGGGTTGTCTTGGAAACCATACATAAGAATATAAATGTATATAAGAATTGCTGTAAAGACAGTCTTTCTTAATCTCAGAATGGCACAACAATTAAATTATGAGATATCACATATGGATCTATGCATTGTCATGCAAACATTAGTCCTGATAAGTTGGACTCTTGGATTGCCTAAGGTTTTGACTAAGGGGGTTATTTTCCAAAGCGATCGCATGGAAAAAGGGACTTTTCACACGCAAAAAGTCCCTTTTTGTGTGCGATCAGTAAATGGGGGCGGCATCAAGACTGGAACAGGATGAGTCAGGGTAGCACCGGGGCTGACATCATGAGGACATCGCGGATAGCAAAAAGGTAAGAATCCTATTTTGCTGTCTATTTCGCAGGCCCGCCTCCCCCCACCCCCCCATTAGCACACAATTCATGGAGCCCTGTGACATAGGAAAATCGAGCCCTAAGTCTCTACATTTAGGGGCAAATTTTAAAAAAGTACGCACGCATGTACTTTTGTTTGCTCACCCGGCGCAAACAAGAGTACACCGGATTTTAATAGATACGCGCGTAGCCACGTGTATCTTTTAAAATCCGGGATTGGTGTGCGCAAGGCTGCGCAAAATTGGCAGCCTACACGCGCCGAGCCACGCAGCCTGCCTCTATTCCCTCCGAGGCCGCTCCGAAATCGGAGCGGCCTTGGAGGGAACTTTCTTTCCGGCACCCCCATCTTCCCTTTCCTTCCCCTAACTAACCTACCCCCCAGCCCTAACTAATTCCCCCCACCTTTATTTCAAAAGTTATGTCTGCCCGAGGCAGGCGTAACTTGCACGCGCAGGCCTGCTGCTGGCGCACCATGTTCTGGTCCAGGGGCTGGTCCGGAGGCTGCGGCCACGCCCCCGGAACGCCCCCGGTGATGTGTCATCCGTGACACGCCCCCGACACGCCCCCCAGAGAATCCCCGGGACTTACGCATGGCCCGGGGCTTATGCACGCCGCCGAGGCTATGCAACATAGGCTCGGCATGCGCAGGGGGTGGAAGGGGCAGCTTTTCGGGGGTTACGCACGTATCTTATACGCGTACCCCTTTGAAAATCTGCCCCTTAGTAAAAACAATGCAACTAGAGTTTTAACTGGTGCAAAATAAAAAGAGAATATTTCTGTCATGCTGACGAAACTACCTGTGATAGAAAAATCTAGGTTTAAAGTGTCAGTAATCTTACATCAAGCTGTCCACTCAGAAAATTTTCCGCTGACCAATTTTATTGACTTTTATACTAGTGGCTGGCCCCTCCACTCTACAAATCAGAAATTATGCATGTGGAACTATGCGCCACTATGAACAAATGTATTTTTGGAATAAGTGGCAAATAATAATGAAAAATAAATAAATAAATCCAATTCCAGATGTTGTTGACATTATGAAAGTGAAACCATTTATCCAAAGGATATTAAAGCTCATGTTTTCAATATATCCACAGTGAATATGCCTTGAAATAGATTTGCATACACTAGAGGCAGTGCATGCAGTTCTGCCTCATGCACATTCATTGTGGATATCTTAAAAATCTGGCCTGTTCTATGCAATGTCCTTTGGTTTTAAAATATGTTTATCTATGCTTCGAATCCACTTAGCACAGGAATGCTGCTTAGTCGTAATGTAAATATTGTTTTTAAATAAATAAAATACAGCTAACATCAGTACCTATCCATCCTCCCATATCCCATGCCCCCATTTTTGCAACCCACCTATCCTACTGACAGCCACCTCCCAGTTCCCTTCCCATCTGCCCTTCCTCTCTAAAATAAACCTCTGAACCATTCACTCCTCCATGAATTGTAGTCTCACAAACCTACCAGCTGAAATAAACTCAACACTAGTTTCCATCTGATACTTCTAAATACATGGAACCAGCCTGGAATACAATCAACCCCCAATCATCCTTCCATCTCTCTCATAATTAAGTATCAGCATAAGGTTGTCCATGTCCAATCTACAGCTTCAGGAATAATTTGGGTGAATAGTCAGGCCTTCAAATCCTTACGAAAGGCAAGGTAATGAGGCTCAGTATGAATGACCAGGGGCAGTGAATTCCATAAGTTTTTGGTGCCTAAAAACCAAGGTTGTAAATTTGTGACTGTGGCATTGGTGTAAAGTCCGTGATTATTTTCTACATGCAGATTTTATTTCAAAGTAAAATAATGCACCTTCTTCTTTTTTCTTTTTTCTTTTCTCTTTATTAAGTTTTTCAATTGCATACAAAGCATCCACTTTGTTATGAAACATGGTGTAACAAATCGGAAATGAATCAATACAATTGGAAATAATTATTCACAGCAATATATCCAAATATTTATAAACCCATTAGACCCCAAATATTGGGGGGGGGGGGGGGAGGGGAGTGATCATGCAATGCTCAGTTGCCTTTTCCCCATGAGCGCTATCAGACAAATTGGCATTGAATGATTCATAGCTTCCCTTTGACTTACATGTGAGGGGAAAAGGGCAGTCTGTTTGTGTGTGTGTATTCTATAATTTCTAGGTCTTATTTGACCATATTTAAATATTTTGTTCCATCTACTCAGTTTTTTCACATTTGAAATGAAATACTGTGTCACTTTCATTTTGGAGTTGGATCATTGCACAATTGCTAGCAGATGATAAACAGAACAAAGAGTAATGATCTCAATGTTGTAAATGTAACCAGTGCACCTGCAAGCAAACCTCTGTCAAACCATTACAGCAAGCAGTTCACTAATGAAATGAGCGCATCGATGAAAAATCTCGACCTGATGTGAAAACAACTTTTATTTTGATAGAGAAACTAATAAACAACCATAATATATTTAGCTAGCTTGTTGTCAGGCAACGGGGACAATTCTTGCTCTTTAACACGTCTGTTCTTCCTCAAGGTCATCATACAATTTGCCCGGTGTTAGCCAATTAAATTCAACGGGAATAAGGACTATCAAATGGTTTGATTCTTAAAAAAAAAAAAAAAAGACCTATCAAGTAAAATCGTTGAAGTACTTTTTGCACCATTTTTTGCTCACTCACCTAAAATTCAAAGAATGGGGAGTGTGCTTATCAAACAGTCGCATAGTGGTAAAGTCTACATGGACATTATACACACAGACTTTACTGAGCATTTTCAAAGTGAACTTATGTGCATATGTTTGCTTTGAAAATAGTTGGGTAATTGGCCAATTGCATTTAAACATCCATTCATGTAAAGTTATGCCTCCTGCCTCTGGACAGCCTCTCCTCAGTGTGAGTAAAGAATATGCAAAAATGGGTTATCTGCATTCTTTAAAATGCACTGAGCACAAATCAAATTTAGAACCTGCATAAAACTGGATTTAAGAGTATAAATGACTTTGAAAATTACCCTTATAGCATGAAGCATGTAAGTATATGCACATATCAGACAGGCAATTTTCAACGGCCATTTCTATGGGTAAAGCTCTATTTTACCTGCAGGATCCCATTGAAAATCACCCTTTAAAGTCTTGGGTAAAACATGCTATTTCAGAACTGTGAGGATAACTTTCAAATAACTCTGTGTGGGAAATACATGTATATTTATATGTGTCCATGTAGATTTGATACAGTATTTTAGAATCTGCATGGATCCAGCTGCGTAGATTCTAAAATACGCATATCCATGCATCCCAAAGTACGCATGTACTCAGGAACTGTTGTATACATTAACTTTTTCATGTGCTCTTGCATTCTCAGTTTTTCTGGGGTGGCTCATTGCAAAAATGCCTCCCACCCAGTAAAACAACCCAATTTCACCACCAGGGCCATGGCCAGGCTGGTTTCCCTGTGGTGAGGGATGCGGAGTGTCTGTTCCCTAACTGGGAGGGTCTCCCAGAACAACTGGACCATGTGGCAAGAATAGTAAGGATTGCAAATAGAGTTCAATTGGGAAGTCTATTACCCCTTGTGGTAAGTACCTTGTGGAAAATAGAAAGGTGGGGTTTGTGGTTGAGTGAGGTATGGTGGGCTTGAGTTTTGGGGAGTAAGGAGTGGGGTGGGATTGGTGTTGGAATTTAAAAAGGGCTCCAGGGGAGATCCTGGAAACTACAGACCGGTTAGCCTAACTTCAGTGCCAGGAAAAATAGTGGAAAGTGTTCTAAACATCAAAAGCACAGAACATATAGAAAGACATGGTTTAATGGAACAAAGTCAGCATGGCTTTACCCAAGGCAAGTCTTGCCTCACAAATCTGCTTCACTTTTTTGAAGGAGTTACTAAGCATGTGCATAAAGGTGAACCGGTAGATATAGTATACTTGGAATTTCAGAAGGCATTTGACAAAGTTCCTCATGAGAGGCTTCTAGGAAAAGTAAAAAGTCATGAGATAGGTAGCGATTTCCTTTCGTGGATTACAAACTGGCTAAAAGACAGGAAACAGAGAGTAGGATTAAATGGACAATTTTCTCAGTGGAAGGGAGTGGGCGGTGGAGTGCCTCAGGGATCTGTACTGGGACCCTTACTTTTCAATATATTTATAAATGATCTCGAAAGAAATATGACGAGTGAGGTAATCAAATTTGCAGATGATACAAAATTGTTCAGAGTAGTTAAATCACAAGCAGATTGCGATAAATTTCAGGAAGACCTTGTGAGGCTGGAAAATTGGGCATCTAAATGGCAGATGAAATTTAATGTGGATAAGTGCAAGGTGATGCATATAGGGAAAAATAACCCATGCTATAGTTTCTCAATGTTAGGTTCCATATTAGGTGCTACTACCCAAGAAAGAGATCCAGGTGTCATAGTGGATAACACATTGAAATCATCAGCTCAGGGTGCTGCGGCAGTCAAAAAAGCAAACAGAATGTTGGGAATTATTAGAAAGGGAATGGTGAATAACACGGAAAATGTCATAATGCCTCTGTATCGCTCTATGGTGAGACTGCACCTTGAATATTGTGTACAATGCTGGTCACCGCATCTCAAAAACGATATAATTGCGATGGAGAAGGTACAGAGAAGGGCTACCAAAATGAAAAGGGAATGGAACAGCTCCCCTATGAGGAAAGACTAAAGAGGTTAGGACTTTTCAGCTTGGAGAAGAGACGGCTGAGGGGGGATATGATAGAGGTGTTTAAAATCATGAGAGGTCTAGAACGGGAAGATGTGAATCATTTTTTTACTCTTTCGGATAATAGAAAGACTAGGGGGCACTCCATGAAGTTAGCATGCGCATATTTAAAACTAATCGAGAAAGTTCTTTTTCACTCAACGCACAATTAAACTCTGGAATTTGTTGCCGAAGGATGTGGTTAGTGCACTTAGTATAGCTGTGTTTAAAAAAGGATTGGATAAGTTCTTGGATGAGATGTCCATTACCTGCTATTAATTCAGTTGACTTAGATAATAACCAACGCTCTTACTAGCAACGGTAACATGGAATAGACTTAGTTTTTGGGTACTTGCCAGGTTCTTATGGCCTGGATTGACCACTGTTGGAAACAGGATGCTGGGCTTGATGGATCCTTGGTTTGACCCAGTATGACATGTTCTCATGTTCTTTGGTTGGAGGTAGGGGTTATGGAGTTGAGGGTTGGGGTAAGATGGGGGTGGGTAGTTTTGGGGTCTGGAGGTTAGGGTAAAAGTTGAACAGCATTTATTGATATGCTATGGGACAGTGAAGAGCCAAAATAACAGTAGGTCTTTGGTTGACTGGAAAAAATGGAAGCATACCATTGAGGAGGTCACATAACCAGTAACATTGAACTAAGAACATTTTATCCCTAATTTTCATCGTTATAGCTTGAGGACCTCAAGAAGGTGGTCTGGGAGTTTTGTTGCAAGAAGAATCAGGCAGGAAGAGACTCAAGATAAATTTATTAAAGGCCCATGAGAACGATGTCAACATGGTCTGTCTAATTTCTGCTTCCATCATAGGCCCCCCTCTTGCTCTTCCACTCAACAATATCCTGTATCTGCCAATAACTACAAGAATACCTCATGTACATTAACAATTTCCTTCTAAAACCACTTTGCCATGGCTGGACATGTATTAGGTTCAACTTTTAATGCATTTACAGGCCAACTAGTGCCTTATTCTAATTCCCTTACTCTGACTCGTTTATCCAAGGACCCTTTGCCTTCTGGCTGCATCATGGCTATTGGTTTGGAATTCACGGCACCTTCCAACACATACCTCCAAGCCACTGGGACTATCTCTAAGCCCTTATCATTAAGCAGGCACTATGCTGTGAAAAATTCAATACAGAAATCAATATATCTCAAGGAACCTAAATAAGAAGTATTTCTTCACGGAGAGGGTGGTGGATGCCTGGAATGCCCTTCCGGAGGAAGTGGTGAAGACAGAACTGTGAAGGACTTCAAAGGGGCGTGGGATAAACACTGTGGATCCATAAATTCAAGAGGCCGCCAATGAAGAGTGGGGGACTCGCCAGAATGATGGCTACTGCCTGGAGACAATACCCTTATTCAATAAACATATACATGGTTACTGTGACTCCAACATCACTCTAAGCTTCAACAACAAGAGGAAATATGGAAAAAAGGATTTGCACTCACAAAGAGGGGAGTAGCTGGCTTGTTATGGCGGTTACTACCCCAAACCAAATAAGCCTGATACTTCACTTTCAATGCATATCCAGCATAGTTCTCTGCTTCAACGGCAGGGCTGAAGAAAAACTGATACTTCACACATCCAGCAGAGCTCTCTGCTTCAACGGCAGGGGAGAAGAAAAAAGGGTTCGCACTCACAAAGCGGGGAGTAGCTGGCTTGTTACGGCGGTTACTACCCCAAACCAAATGTGCCTGATACTTCACTTTCGATGCATATCCAGCATGGCTCTCTGCTTCAACGGCATGGGAGAAGACTGATACTTCACGCATATCCAGCATAGCTCTCTGCTACAACGGCAGGGGAGAAGAAAAAACAACCAACAAGGGCTGTACAACATAGTCTGGGTAAAACAAATAAGCATGGGTGTAGCTTGCTTATTGCGGCGGTTACTACCCCTACTACCCCTAACTAATCAAGCTAGACATTTCACTTGGATGCAGCTCCATCACTGCTCGCTACATTAATGGTGGGGGTGGAAGGGAAATAGAACCAAGAGCTAAGAGAAACAGATAAGTATGAGAGAAAAAATGTGTGAGGCTTGCTGGGCAGACTGGATGGGCCGTTTGGTCTTCTTCTGCTGTCATTTCTATGTTTCTATGTTTCTATAGATCTTGTAACCCCCATACAGATGGGTGTCCTAAAGATAGATCACTTCCTATTGCTTCCTCCTCTCCAATAAATGGAATTCACTCTAACAGTCTGCATGATGATACACATCACATCCTGATTCATACCTGCAGAAGGACTGGCACACAGTTTTGTCTCTGTTTACAGACACCACAAGTTCAGAGGAGAAAGAGGAGGAGGAGAAATAGAAGGCAGAAGAGGAAGATCACCTAGCCCTTCCTGCTGGAACAGCAGCTGTGCTGTTTTCAGGTGGCCAGAAGCCACTACCACCGCTCCTAGACCCTGCAGTGATACAGCAGCCAATCTTCCTCAACTGGTAGCCATGGGCCTCAAACTAATTTATTTATTTATTTATTTATTTATTTAAAATTTTTATATACCGGCATTCATGTTGCAAACACATCATGCCGGTTTACATATAACAGGGGTGTAAAGTGAACAATTCAATAACCTATTTGTGTAGAAGGAAGCAGTTACAAATAACAAGGTAAAAGAACTGGGAGGAGAGAAGAAAAGGGAGAGAATAACATTAGGTATAGGTATTTACATTAGTAATAACATTTTTACATGTGGAAGTGGTAGAATCTGGCTGAATAGAATTAATCGGTGTCCGGGAAAGCTTTTTTAAACAGCCAGGTCTTAAGTCTCTTCCTGAAGGTTGGGAGGCTGGGCTCCTGTCTAAGGTCCGGTGGGATGGAGTTCCATAGAAGGGGGCCGGCTGTTGAAAAGGCCCGATCTCTCAAGGTAATGTGTTTGGTAGTTCTGGCTGGGGGCACTTGAAGAGATCCTCTGAGTGTGTCTCTTGTTGGTCTGGAGGAGTTATAAATTTGGAATGGGAATTGTAAGTCGAGTGGGGTGTGTTGATGGATGGTTTTGTATATTATGGAAAGAGATTTGTAGAGGATTCTAAAGTGAACAGGCAACCAGTGGAGATCTTTTAGGATTGGAGATATATGGTCCCTCCTCCTGGAGTTTGTCAGTAATCTTGCCGCAGCGTTTTGTAACATCTGGAGGGGTCTAGTATAGGAGGAAGGTAGGCCCAGTAGGATAGAGTTACAGTAATCGATCTTAGAAAAAATGATAGCTTGTAGAATGGTTCTGAAGTCCTGAGTGTGGAAGAGTGGTCTAATTCTTTTCAGAACTTGGAGTTTGTGGAAACAGTCCTTGGTGGTTCTGTTGATGTAAGCTTTAAGGTTCATCCGGTTATCAATTAATACTCCTAGATCTCTCACCTCATCTGTGTACAGATTCCTCTCTTTCATCTATATAGGAGTGGAGGAGTAGCCTACTAGTTAGAGCAATGAGCAATAAGTCAGGTAAACAGGGTTCAAGTCCCTCTGCCACTTCTAGTGACCATGGGCAGGTCACTTTACCTTTTGTTGCCTCAGGTGCAAACTTAGATTATAAGCCCCCTAGGGATAGGGAAATACCTCCAGTACCTGAATGCAATCCACTTTGAAGTGCCAAAAAGTAGAATATAAATAAATATGGCCTCCTTCCTGTTTTGCTCTGACACCACTGGATTCAGGCCTATGGATACCCAGCCATTGCTGGGTGAGGTTGTTGATCAGCTTGCAGGGCAACTTCCCCTAGATTCTAGCTTGTACTCCATGGCTGGAGCACAAGTTCCATGCCAGAGGCCCAGGGTATAGCAACTATTGGAGACATAGTTCAGACAATGGGGAGAATGTACATGAGCTGTCTATCAATTTTAGAAGGCCGGTGGATGTGGTGGAGCATCTCACCTAGACTCAAACAGTCTTCATAGCTGTTCTTGTGGGCTTGAGATGACATCCACTGTCCCATGTCCCCATAGACCTATCTGTACCTGTCCTCCAGATGTTTCTGGCCTGTAAATAGTTTAAAATTTGTAATCATAATAATAAAAGATCATATTAGTTAATTTTTGTGTGTGTATTCCTTTGCATGAATAGTACTATATTCTCACAGTGTATAATCCCTTTCAGAACAGCTTACTGCACTCACTCTGACATTCACAAACTGGCCTGCATGTAGATAGACATCAAGCTCTTTCCTCTAAACTCTATCCTCTAATCATCTACCATTACAGGTGCCTCTATTTTCTTCCAGGTTATTTGGCTAGCATTCTATACGTGAATGTTCTAAAATGAGCAGAACACATCAGAGCTGTAAGTCATTATTTAGGCCTTATCACCTCAAAGTGCTAGAGGCATAAGTGTGGCCAAACTACAAGCAATATTATAATCTATAGATGAAAACATCTTGTCTTCTGCAGCACTACTATCATCTCACAATGGGGAAAGAAGAATCTGACATTTAGCTATCCTTTCACCAACAGGAATCCTTTCAGTAGTAAAGAGGTATCAAGTAGAAGTGCAAGCAGCAGTTGCTTAAGACAGAAGCTGTCTGCATCAAGTTCTAATCATTCATCTCTGTCTTCCTAAAGCTAGTAGAGATGAGCTTCGTTTTTTTCTATCGGGTCATTTTTTGAGTCGAACGCTTCGGGGTAAAGTTCGTTTTTCCTCGGTTAGTTTTTTGGAAAAACAAACAAAAACTAAATGGGGAAAAACAAAATGGGCCCAAAAAAACCGACGCGGGAAAACGAAGCTCAAAAAAACCCACCCCAAGCAGTAAAATGTACTATAATACTGGTAAGCTGTACTATCATGTTGTATCTTGGTTATCATCACAAACTTTAAATAAAAAAAAAAAATTATTACTATAATACATTAAATACAAACCCAGCCCCCCCACCATCCCAATCCCTCCCCAAGACTTACTAACATCCCTTGTGGTCCAGTGGGGTCCTGCAAGTGATTTCTCCCACTGTGCCGTCAGGCTGCCTGGCCTGCCTCGATCAAAGTGGACTTTTGGCAAGTCTTGTGGGGTCAGGAGGGTCCCCCAAGACTTTCTAAAAGTCCCTAGTGGTCCAGTGGGGGTCTAGGAGCAACCTCCTGCACTCGGACCATCGGCTGCCAGTAATCAAAATGGCGCCAATATCCTTTGCTCTTACTATGTCACAGGGGCTACCGGTGCCATTGGTCAGCCCCTGTCACATGGTAGGAGCACAATATGGTGCCAATGGCCATGTGACAGGGGCTGACCAATGGCACCGGTAGCCCCTGTGACATAGTAGGTCAAAGGCTATCGGCGCCATTTTGATATGAGGCAGGCCCGAAAGTCAGATGGCACGGAGGGAGAAATCCCTCGCGGGGCCCCGCTAGACCACCAGGGATGTTAGTAAGTCTTGGGGAGGGATCGGAATGGTGGGGGGGGGGGTCTTATATTACAGTGAATTTTAATGCTTGGGGTGGTTTTTTATTTAAAATAATAAAATGTGCCCCTCCCCCTGTACAAACCCAAAAAACTAATTTTCCTCGTAGTTCGGGGAAAATCAGTTTTGGGGTTCGGGGCCCCCGACCCATGAGAAATTAGGCAATTTCATTGAAATTGCCTAATTCGTGATAAACAAACCACATCTCTAAAAGCTAGTTATGTCAATGAAAGTAATGAGGCATAAAGTCAGTCTTACCTCACAGTGATGAAAGCCAATCTGGAGTTCGAAAGGTGTCTGATGTAGGGATGTGAATCGTTTTTCAACGATTAAAATTATCGTCCGATAATGTTTATATCGTCTTAAATCATTATAGAACACGATACAATAGAAATTCTAACGATTTATCGTTAAAAATCGTTAAATCGTGTTAGTGCGCACTAACTCGAGTTAGTGCGCACTAACTCCCCGTTAGTGCGCACTAACTCGATTTAGTGCGCACTAACTGAAAATGATACAAATAAACACTTTCCAGGTCACTGAAGGTCAGTTAGGAATGAATATGTGTTCCTATTGGCTGGCTGCCCTCTTATCTATTGATATTACCAAGGTTACCACTGAGGTGATGGTTGGGGGGATGGGAAATGGAACTGGAAACTAACGAACACCAACAGAAAATGAAACAAAGTGTTCACACTTCCCAGGTCAGTAAAGGTCACTTAGGAATGAATATGTATGTATGTATTCCTATTGGCTGGCTGTGCTCTTATCTATTGATGTTACCAATATGGTTGGGGGGATGTGAAATGGAAACAGTTGGAAGCTTGACAAAAAAAGTAATGTAATGATCAGCACTCACGTGACTAGAACTTGTTTGTTTATTATTTTTGTTAGCAGGCACCTGAAATGCTAGTGCATGTTGAATTTGCCAATCACTGTGCATTTTAGAAAGGTGGTCCTGGCTGGAACTGTACACAGTTCAAATATATGTAATTGATTGTTGGTAAGTGTATTTTTTAAGTAGCCACACTGGCACCAGTATGTTTACTTTTCTTCCTACTTAACTCACTAGCTCAGCTTTGTAAGAAGGGCTTCTCTGCTTGTGTGTTGTTTTTGTTTGGTGTGAGGAGAGCAGAACATCAGATCTTTATTCAATCTACTACAGTCATCTCTTACAGTGCCCTATCCCTATTAATACCAGGAGTGTTGTGATCTTCCTGCACACAGTGCCCTAACCCTGATACCAGTCTGAGACAGCTCCCTCCCTGCATTACTAGTGAGAGGCTGGCTTCACAGACAGGGGAGAGCTGCCTGACCCTCACTCCTGACTTCCCCCATGTCCCAGCTAGTGAATGGTGTGTGGGTGAGGGGGGGGGGGGGGGAGGAAGGTGAAGTCTGAGACAGCTCCCTCCCTGCATTACTAGTGAGAGGCTGGCTTCACAGACAGGGGGGAGCTGCCTGACCCTCACTCCTGACTTCCCCCATGTCCCAGCTAGTGAATGGTGTGTGGGTGAGGGGGGGGGGGAGGATGGTGAAGTCTGAGACAGCTCCCTCCCTGCATTACTAGTGAGAGGCTGGCTTCACAGACAGGGGGGAGCTGCCTGACCCTCACTCCTGACTTCCCCCATGTCCCAGCTAGTGAATGGGGGGTGGGTGAGGGGGGGGGGGGAGGATGGTGAAGTCTGAGACAGCTCCCTCCCTGCATTACTAGTGAGAGGCTGGCTTCACAGACAGGGGGGAGCTGCCTGACCCTCACTCCTGACTTCCCCCATGTCCCAGCTAGTGAATGGTGTGTGGGTGAGGGGGGGGAGGATGGTGAAGTCTGAGACAGCTCCCTCCCTGCATTACTAGTGAGAGGCTGGCTTCACAGACAGGGGGGAGCTGCCTGACCCTCACTCCTGACTTCCCCCATGTCCCAGCTAGTGAATGGTGTGTGGGTGAGGGGGGGGGGGAGGATGGTGAAGTCTGAGACAGCTCCCTCCCTGCATTACTAGTGAGAGGCTGGCTTCACAGACAGGGGGGAGCTTGCCTGACCCTCACTCCTGACTTCCCCCATGTCCCAGCTAGTGAATGGTGTGTGGGTGAGGGGTGGGGGGAGGATGGTGAAGTCTGAGACAGCTCCCTCCCTGCATTACTAGTGAGAGGCTGGCTTCACAGACAGGGGGGAGCTGCCTGACCCTCACTCCTGACTTCCCCCATGTCCCAGCTAGTGAATGGTGTGTGGGTGAGGGGGGGGGGGGGAGGATGGTGAAGTCTGAGACAGCTCCCTCCCTGCATTACTAGTGAGAGGCTGGCTTCACAGACAGGGGGGAGCTGCCTGACCCTCACTCCTGACTTCCCCCATGTCCCAGCTAGTGAATGGTGTGTGGGTGAGGGGTGGGGGAGGATGGTGAAGTCTGAGACAGCTCCCTCCCTGCATTACTAGTGAGAGGCTGGCTTCACAGACAGGGGGGAGCTGCCTGACCCTCACTCCTGACTTCCCCCATGTCCCAGCTAGTGAATGGTGTGTGGGTGAGGGGTGGGGGAGGATGGTGAAGTCTGAGACAGCTCCCTCCCTGCATTACTAGTGAGAGGCTGGCTTCACAGACAGGGGGGAGCTGCCTGACCCTCACTCCTGACTTCCCCCATGTCCCAGCTAGTGAATGGTGTGTGGGTGAGGGGTGGGGGAGGATGGTGAAGTCTGAGACAGCTCCCTCCCTGCATTACTAGTGAGAGGCTGGCTTCACAGACAGGGGGGAGCTGCCTGACCCTCACTCCTGAGTTCCCCCATGTCCCAGCTAGTGAATGGTGTGTGGGTGAGGGGGGGGGGAGGATGGTGAAGTCTGAGACAGCTCCCTCCCTGCATTACTAGTGAGAGGCTGGCTTCACAGACAGGGGGGAGCTGCCTGACCCTCACTCCTGACTTCCCCCATGTCCCAGCTAGTGAATGGTGTGTGGGTGAGGGGGGGGGGGGAGGATGGTGAAGTCTGAGACAGCTCCCTCCCTGCATTACTAGTGAGAGGCTGGCTTCACAGACAGGGGGGAGCTGCCTGACCCTCACTCCTGACTTCCCCCATGTCCCAGCTAGTGAATGGTGTGTGGGTGAGGGGTGGGGGGAGGATGGTGAAGTCTGAGACAGCTCCCTCCCTGCATTACTAGTGAGAGGCTGGCTTCACAGACAGGGGGGAGCTGCCTGACCCTCACTCCTGACTTCCCCCATGTCCCAGCTAGTGAATGGTGTGTGGGTGAGGGGGGGGGGGGGAGGATGGTGAAGTCTGAGACAGCTCCCTCCCTGCATTACTAGTGAGAGGCTGGCTTCACAGACAGGGGGGAGCTGCCTGACCCTCACTCCTGACTTCCCCCATGTCCCAGCTAGTGAATGGTGTGTGGGGGAGGGGGGGGGGGAGGATGGTGAAGTCTGAGACAGCTCCCTCCCTGCATTACTAGTGAGAGGCTGGCTTCGCAGACAGGGGGGGAGCTGCCTGACCCTCACTCCTGACTTCCCCCATGTCCCAGCTAGTGAATGGTGTGTGGGTGAGGGGTGGGGGAGGATGGTGAAGTCTGAGACAGCTCCCTCCCTGCATTACTAGTGAGAGGCTGGCTTCACAGACAGGGGGGAGCTGCCTGACCCTCACTCCTGACTTCCCCCATGTCCCAGCTAGTGAATGGTGTGTGGGTGAGGGGGGGGGGAGGATGGTGAAGTCTGAGACAGCTCCCTCCCTGCATTACTAGTGAGAGGCTGGCTTCACAGACAGGGGGGAGCTGCCTGTCCCTCACTCCTGACTTCCCCCATGTCCCAGCTAGTGAATGGTGTGTGGGTGAGGGGGGGGGGTGGATGGTGAAGTCTGAGACAGCTCCCTCCCTGCATTACTAGTGAGAGGCTGGCTTCACAGACAGGGGGGAGCTGCCTGACCCTCACTCCTGACTTCCCCCATGTCCCAGCTAGTGAATGGTGTGTGGGTAAGGGGGGGGGGGAGGATGGTGAAGTCTGAGACAGCTCCCTCCCTGCATTACTAGTGAGAGGCTGGCTTCACAGACAGGGGGGAGCTGCCTGACCCTCACTCCTCCGGGGTATTGTGATCTTCCTGCACACAGTGCCCTATCCCTGATACCAGGGGTGTTGTGATCTTCCTGCATGCAGTGCCCTATCCCTATTAATACCAGGAGTGTTGTGATCTTCCTGCATGCAGTGCCCTATCCCTATTAATACCAGGAGTGTTGTGATCTTCCTGCATGCAGTGCCCTATCCCTATTAATACCAGGAGTGTTGTGATCTTCCTGCATGCAGTGCCCTATCCCTGATATCGGGATGTGTGCAAGAAGATCACAACACCCCCGGTATCAGGAATAGGGCACTGTGTGCAGGAAGATCACAACACCCCCAGTATCAGGAATAGGGCACTGTGTGCAGGAAGATCACAACACCCCTGGTATTAGGGATAGGGCACTGTGTGCAGGAAGATCACAACACTCCTGGTATTAATAGGGATAGGGCACTGTGTGCAGGAAGATCACAATACCCCTGGTATCAGGGTTAGGGCACAAGTTCTAGTCACATTGACTGATCACATTACTTGTTTTGTCAAGCTACCAACTGTTTCCATTTCCCATCCCCCATATACTGTCAGTAGGAAACTTGGTAACATGAATAAATAAGAGGGCAGCCAATAGGAATACATATTCATTCCTAAACTGACCTTAACTGACCTGAAAAGTGTCAAATTGTATCATTTTCAGTTAGTGCGCACTAACTCCCAGTTAGTGCGCACTAACTCCCGTTAGTGCGCACTAACTCGAGTTAGTGCGCACTAATCGGAAAAAACGATTTTTAACGATTTTTTAACTAAAAAATCGTGCCTAAGACGATTTTCTTGCCCTGCCACACGATTTCTATCGTTAAGACGATATGGAAAACGATTCACATCCCTAGTCTGATGTAACAAAAGCCCTTTTACTAGCCCTTGGACAATTGTTCTCTTGTTTCGCGCTATCCTTTTTTCCTCCTCTTTCTCTCAGAGCTCCTCCCTTCCTCGCTGCCCCCCTTTCCCTCTCCCTGTTCATTGTATTTCTCCTCAGTTTTATGTAAACCGTTATGATGTTTATTTGAATAATGGTATTAAAAAAAACATTTAACAAACAAACAAATAAATAAATAAATAAATAAATAAATAAAAGGTCCATTTTCACCTTCCCTCTATTTACACTAGTTTTCTACCCAGTAGAAGCCAGCTAATCTTCACAAGTCTCATAGCTTCTAGCTGTAAATCCTGCCATCATCATGCCAACCCTTATAGATTTGGAAGCCTCACATGCTAGTAGAGTTCAGCCTGTTAGTACAGAGGTTTCCCTTAGGACCCTGTCTTCTATAAGACATGTAGCCAAATGGAGCATTTCAGACTTTTATCATTAAAGTTTCCAGTTGTGAGCTATCTGGGACTCCTAGATGTTACCATTACTTCTTCCCCTTACCCACATGCAAACCTTCTAATGGAGAAGAACCCACATAGAGTTAGACTGAAATCACCTGAAGCTTGGTCTAAACTGACAGTTTTCTCAGCTACTTCCTATTCAGACATAAATAACACTAAATGCAGTGTGTAGAGTAGATCCATCAAATGAGACCCTCTGTAGAAATTAACACTCAGATATCTTGTAATACATAGGGACCATACACTAACAAAGAAGAATGTTTAGTAGTGATTTAAGGGCCTCACCCTCTCTGATTAATTATCAGCTACAGAAGGGAAAGAGCTAAGGCTAATAAAAGATATGAAAAAGCTTAATCCACATATGCCTTGATTTCCTTATAATCAATATTAAGCATATTAACCAAATCTATACATTGATTAAAAGGAAAAAAAATGTGTATGCTACTTTTTAAAAGGCTCTGTTTGTGTGTATATAATATAAATATGCATCTACGTTTGTTCTGATTCAAAAAATGCTATTTTATAAAAGTATATGCACATATTTTATGTGCATAAAACCTAGCCCTTTATATGCACATTTATGGTGCCTTTATATTCAAATGTGGGCATATAAGGGCAAGTCCATGGCCTATTTTCCTAACTGCACCATGACTCGAGGAAGGAGACCCCTGCTTAGAAAACCTAACTTTCAACCATATAATGAGGACCATCTTGTCAAGGAAGTCATGAAGATCGAAAACATCTTGTTTGAGAAGGCTTGCAAGAAAGTGTGTTCCTACAGAAAAAAGTAAACATAATAGAAAATCTGAAATAGATGGAATGCTGTCTTCCTCAACAATAGAAGTGGGAAAGACCTTACTCACAAGTGGTGAGACTCTAGAAGTATGGTCAAGGATAAATAGGCCAGAATGAAGGCAGAGGGCCCCCACCAGCCATAAAACTTTCACCTAAGCTGAACAGATGGTCCTGAGCACCATATTTGAATCTGCTGTGAGAGTGGTTGTTGAGCTGAACACCCTATGTTCTTCTAGGGAAACAAAGTGAGCAGTCTTTAAAAGAAAGGAAAATAAGGTCCTTGTATGTACTAATAGAATAGCCCCTCCAGTCACATTACCAGTTAGCCCTGAAGCAGTAAAGGTTAGTGTATGGGGGATGTCACCATTCTAATGCTGTCCCTCCCTTTGAGGATGCTGGATTGGCCAATTTTTTAAAGGAGATTTTATAAGCAGCTTTCGCCTGAGAGATTTGGGGGGTGGGCAGTAGGGATGTGCAGAGCAAAATTTTATGTTCATATTTTTTATGTCCGAAAGGGGGTCCCACTTGCGGCCAATATGGACATTAAAAAAATCCAATGAGTTGCGTATATGTACATATGTGCAAAAAAAAAAATTAAACCCCCTCACCCTCCTTAATCCCCCCCCCCAGACTTACCACAACTCCCTGGTGATCGAGCGAGGAGTGAGGACGTCATTTCTGCAATCCTTGGCGAGAAGCATGTGACGTCGGTGGCACGTCGAGTGACGCGGCGTCACGTGATTCCCGGCTCGTTCGCGCCGGACGGCTCGTTCGGCCCAAAAAGAACTTTTGGCCAGCTTGGGGGGGCCTCCTGACCCCCCAAGCTGGCCAAAAGTTCTTTTTGGGCCGAACGAGCCATCCGGCGCGAACGAGCCGGGAATCACGTGGCGCCGCATCACTCAGACGCGACGTCACGTGATTCCCGGCAAGTTCGCGCCGGACGGCTCGTTCGGCCCAAAAAGAACTTTTGGCCAGCTTGGGGGGGCCTCCTGACCCCCTCAAGCTGGCCAAAAGTTCTTTTTGGGCCGAACGAGCCGTCTGGCGCGAACTTGCCGGGAATCACGTGACGTCGGCGTCACGTGATTCCCGGCTTGTTCGCGCCGAACGAGCCGTCCGGCGCGAACTTGCCGGGAATCACGTGACGTCGCGTCTGAGTGAACGCGGCGCCACGTGATTCCCGGCTCGTTCGCGCCGGACGGCTCGTTCGGCCCAAAAAGAACTTTTGGCCAGCTTGGGGGGGCCTCCTGACCCCCTCAAGCTGGCCAAAAGTTCTTTTTGGGCCGAACGAGCCGTCCGGCGCGAACTTGCCGGGAATCACGTGACGTCGGCGTCACGTGATTCCCGGCTTGTTCGCGCCGAATGAGCCGTCCGGCGCGAACTTGCCGGGAATCACGTGACGTCGCGTCTGAGTGACGCGGCGCCACGTGATTCCCGGCTCGTTCGCGCCGGACGGCTCGTTCGGCCCAAAAAGAACTTTGGCCAGCTTGGGGGGGCCTCCTGACCCCCTCAAGCTGGCCAAAAGTTCTTTTTGGGCCGAACGAGCCGTCCGGCGCGAACTTGCCGGGAATCACGTGACGTCGGCGTCACGTGATTCCCGGCTTGTTCGCGCCGAACGAGCCGTCCGGCGCGAACTTGCCGGGAATCACGTGACGTCGCGTCTGAGTGACGCGGCGCCACGTGATTCCCGGCTCGTTCGCGCCGGACGGCTCGTTCGGCCCAAAAAGAACTTTTGGCCAGCTTGGGGGGCCTCCTGACCCCCTCAAGCTGGCCAAAAGTTCTTTTGGGCCGAACGAGCCGTCCGGCGCGAACTTGCCGGGAATCACGTGACGTCGGCGTCACGTGATTCCCGGCTTGTTCGCGCCGAATGAGCCGTCCGGCGCGAACTTGCCGGGAATCACGTGACGTCGCGTCTGAGTGACGCGGCGCCACGTGATTCCCGGCTCGTTCGCGCCGGACGGCTCGTTCGGCCCAAAAAGAACTTTTGGCCAGCTTGGGGGGGCCTCCTGACCCCCTCAAGCTGGCCAAAAGTTCTTTTTGGGCCGAACGAGCCGTCCGGCGCGAACTTGCCGGGAATCACGTGACGTCGGCGTCACGTGATTCCCGGCTTGTTCGCGCCGAATGAGCCGTCCGGCGCGAACTTGCCGGGAATCACGTGACGTCGCGTCTGAGTGACGCGGCGCCACGTGATTCCCGGCTCGTTCGCGCCGGACGGCTCGTTCGGCCCAAAAAGAACTTTTGGCCAGCTTGGGGGGGTCAGGAGGCCCCCCCAAGCTGGCCAAAAGTTCTTTTTGGGCCGAACGAGCCGTCCGGCGCGAACGAGCCGGGAATCACGTGACGCCGGCGTCACTCGACGTGCCGCCGACGTCACATGCTTCTCGCCAAGGATTGCAGAAATGGCGTCCTCACTCCTCGCTCCATCACCAGGGAGTTGTGGTAAGTCGGGGGGGGGGGGGATTAAGGAGGGTGAGGGGGTTTTTTTTTTTATTTTGGCTCAACAATCGCGATTTCCCACATATCGAACATATCTATGTTCGATATGTGGGAAATCCGATCGTTTATGTCAAATCAATTTTTTAAGTAAAAAAAAAATATGAGTTGCGTTTTACTAATGCGGTCAATCCGAATGCACACCCCTAGTGGGCAGTGTGAGTTACTTTTGGAGGTTTAGAAGGTGTGTTGGAGCTTTTCCTAAGTTGGATTTTTGAGTTTGCTCTGAAGACTCCAGCAAACCCTGCTGGGTGTTTGTGAATTAGGTCATGGTTATCCACTACCTGGTAGGTAGGGTTTGTATCCCAGGATATTTTGGGCTTTTGAAAGATTTTAATTTGTAGGAAGTCTAGTAAGATCCGTGGATACTACTTCGGGAGATGGCATGGGGAACCCTCTCTTTGGGTGTCCCAGGTTAGGGAAGACCTGCCCTTCTATACCTCAGTGAGGACAGAGGAAAATGGTGACCCAGTGCCAGGTCCATCCAGTGTTTTCCCTTGGTTTGGGGAAAAGAAAAAATTACTTTGAGAAGATCTGGGAGAAAGCATTTGGTTGCCCCTCTTCCTGACCATCTGAAGGAACAACTAGAGCTGCTTGTTCCAGAATAGATCCCTCCCATCAAGGATTTGTCTGAGATAAGGAGAGTAATGAAGGTCTACTATCTGTAAGTAAAGAACAATTTAAACCATTGAGGACACCAATCCTGAGTCTTCACCCTGGGGATAGAGAGGTTTTGGGACTCTATATGCAGAGGCAGTAATTTCACCTTTTCACCAGTTTTCACCAGTTTTTTTTCTGCCCAACCAAAGAATACCCTGCCCACTTGGGATCTCCACTTAGCCAAGCAATGGAGAGTGGATGTTTCCCTTGCCCTGGTAACAGAAACATTTGCACAGATAAAGGGAAACAACTGTAACAGGCTGCAGTAATGAGCAATACCTAGCTGTCAGTTCTCTTTCTGTCCATGCTTATAAATTAAATAAAAGTGCATAAGGGTAGTTTTGAAACCTAAAGGAATGCAGGACTAGAAGTTCCTGAATTTGCTGGAAGCCATAGATCATGGCCTATTTAGCTGACCTCCTTGCCTGTAAGGAACATCCAATGGGTGAGAAGAGAGAAGGTCACATAGAAATAATTAGTAGCAATAGATTGTGTGATTTACCTTCTTGCAGGCAATGCCACATAAGATAGTTATGACGGCTGGAACCCAGTGGCATTAGAAAGAGAAAGTGGCATAAACGAGTGCTGTAAGACAGTCCTGAGGAAAAAAGTGAGTCAGAAGAGCAGTATTCTGTGGTGTCTGCAGCTGACAGAGAGGATCCTGAGAGGAATGTGGCAACAGATAGGAGCACACCCAGCCTTTGTCACAGGATGAATGCTTGCCAACCTATAGGGTACTACCTTTATGGATGGTCTTGGTACAGGATATTAATGAGGGGAAAGCCAGACTTATGGAAGGGGCCATTTTTTTTTTCCACAAGATGATGATTAGGTTCCTTGCTCTCCAGCCAAGATCTGCATACTGCTCCAAAATGATACAGAAGCACACTTGCCTTCTTGGCCTGAGGTAGGATATACAGGGCCTCAAGGAACAGGTACAGGAAGAGATGCAGGATATAAGACAGGAGATGCAAAGTCTTGGCTACATGCCGCAGGAGGAATTGCTGTTATGACTTCTTTCTAGATGGAGATGCTCTAGTGGATGCCTCCAAGCCAGCCACAGCATCATGCACTGCTCCCTGGCAGCCACAGGACCCCTGGATGCAGCCATCCCCCTACATTTGCACCACCACTACTATGGTATGTTCCGCCACCTATGCAAGTTCCACCAGCCAAATGGGAGGCTTTACATATTTGTCATTCACCACCAATGTTACTGTCTCTACCTCCTATTGCTCCACCTCTTTGATGGAGACCTCCTCTAACAACAGCTCCACTTCCTCAGAGGAAGACTACCCCTCCCCTCAGATGACACAGGTGTGAACATCCCCCTTTACCGTCACAGGGATGGACTAAGCCTATGCACCAGCTGAAGAGAAGAAGCATACCAGTGCTGCCAGGTCTTCATTATCTGTCAACCAAAACATCATCTCTCAGTAGCCCCTCTCTCCTCTGGAGTCCTCCTTCAGCTATCACTCCTTGCCACTACCTTCAATGTCCATGACCTCCAAAAGGATTGTGAGCAGTGACTGCACACTGCTGAACAGAAACACTAGACTTCGGCTGTCCAAAGGATCAGAGTGAGCCTCCAAAAGGAAAGGATGGTGCAGGATAAACTAAATTGTTAGCTTTGGACATATTACCTTTGTCTCGTAAATAAATGCACCTTCATCTTGGAACATGAATGTTCCTTTCCTCTACAGCTTTCAGTTCTTCTTTACTCAGATCATATGCCTCTTCCTCCTCCTCCTTTTCATCCTTGCGTCCTGTAAGATGATCATCTGATCCCTCTGGAGGAGACAGGCCCAGCTTTAGTCAGGTTTTGAAGCATGCAACAGGCTAGAAAGATCTCACAGATCTTTGTTGGCTTGTATAGAAGACATCACTCTGATATATCCAGGCAGACAAAACATATTTTGAGTAGGCCAACAGTTTTCTTGATGATTGCCCTGGTCTGCTGCTGAGCCCTTTTACAGTGGACATCTGCTGCAAGTTTTGTATATGTTAGTGGTATCCTGAACCAGATTTTAAGAACATACCTTCTACCACCTATAGGGCAGAAGGAAAAAAAAAAAAAAAAAGCAGAATGAGCTGGTTATAATGAGGCTGTCCCCTAGTAAATGCTGAAGCAGGTCTCCTGGGCCAAAAATCTGAGATCTCCTAGAGACAGAGGGAGAGAAAAAGGAAGAAGTTAGTTGCTGTGTGCTTATAGTGAGAGCATCAAATATATTTGGAAGCCAGCCTCCAATGAGGAAACATTATCCCAATAACCTGGGTACTATGTCCATAATATTGAGAGAATAGAAGCTCTTGCAGTTGTAGAAGGTAACCTATTGCCCTCTTACAATCATGAGTGCAGTTGATAGCCCTCAAAACAGAGGGGAAAAAACAATTTTGTGGAAATCTGCCATAATTTGTTATTGTTGCTGTCTTCTCTGAGAGAAAGATGTAATGGTGTGTTTTCCTGAGAAATGCAGCCAGAAGCTGATCAATACATTTGTAGATGGCTGACTGGCTTATTCTAGCCATAACCCTAGAGGTGTCTGGAAGGTGCCAGTGGCAAAAAAGGCCAGGGTAATAGTGATCTAGGGTATACTGGCATAGTGTGGCCTTTCCTAGTTGAAGGGCGCAGATCCTTCACAAAGAGCTGCCATAGGTATTGCATGGTTTCTATGTTGAACTGCACAAGTCTTGCTCCTCAGATATTTCCAAAAACTGTACCCTGGTCCTGGTCTCCTCCTTCTCCTCCTTCTCTGTTCGCTCTCCCTCCTTAAATGTTGCACCATGAGCATCCATACATTTATAATTCTTATGTGCAACATCAGTTCACTTTCACATAACCTCAGTCAGCTCCTCTGATATAGCCTCAATCAGCCCCAGTGACACTTGTAACTACTCCCAGTTAGTTCCACTCACCAGACACACACATACTCTCACACACAGAAATGCTGTGCCATTCATGGCAAGGTTTTCCCATAGAATGGAAGCAAACTCTGTATTAGACAGAAGGACAAACCTGCCCAGCACATTAGACAGAAGGACAAAGCAGCCAAACATTTCTGGCAAGGACAATGATTTCCCAATTAACAACCCATTCCCCTCTTTCTCTCCTCCAGCTCCACTTACCGGGAGAAGCCAGCACAAAAAAAATCACTAGGTCCTAAAGGCAATGCAAATTTTAAATTAGCACATTAAAGAACAAGTGTAAACATATTCACATTTTTTTGATAATGTTTATAAAATAGGAAAGTACATGTGAACATCCAAATCATGCCCTGAAATGCCCAAAAAAATGCCTACTTTATTCGCTCATACTTTCCGATGTAAACAACTAAGTTTGTCCATATTCTGCATGTTTAGAAAATTGCTTGTGCATGTGTACATTGAATGCATGTGCCTACAAGGCATCTTTACAAGCAAAATGCCTGCAAAATGTACTCATGTGTGAATAAACAGACTTGCAGAAAGTGACAGCTCTAGAAATGTTTGTATGGAGGAGCATAGAAGAAGCAAAGTGAATTTCAAGGTGGGCAAGTGCCATATGCTTTTCCCTCCAAACAATCAAAGCAATTCAACCAGCCAGACCGGGTGCAGCTGGGAGGGTAAGCAATTAGTCTGGAGGAGGTGAGCCTGTGGTCCCCCCCACCTCTCCCTTCTGGTGTCTGCTTATGGACTTTTTAGGTAAACAAAAGGGATAGATGACAAAATCTTCTTCAAATCTTTATTGTGGTGGAGATGTATTAAAATAACTTCCTGACTCAGGCCGAGTTTTGCCGCTCTTACAACTGCTGCCTCAGGGGCCTAGACACTCATTTGGACTCAGGACCACTAAAAAAGCTTCAAGCTTATGGTTCAATATCATTTAAAAGAAATCTGCAGTGGGAACGTATCTTAATTTCTATGAGAAAAATCACCATCTTGTAGACTGCATTCATCTAATGGTGCTTTCAGTCCAGATCCTTGCACAGTAGAATTCTTCCAGTAACAGCTCAAACACAATTGTGGATAGACTTCACAACTTGATAGCACAATATCACATTACTACATAGCAGGTAAGAACTCACAAGTCTCCTTCAGGATACCACATTCTCTTTTGACCTCTATGCCATCTAAATGCTGGCAAATGAGTGTCTAAGCCCCTGAGGCAGCAGTTGTAAGAGCGGAGAAACTCGGCCTGAGTCGAGAAGTTATTTTAATATGTCTCCACCACAATAAAGATTTGAAAAAGACTTTGGCATCTATCCCTTTTGTTTACCTAATGGATTTTCTAGATCGTTTACCTTCTTGTTTCTTGCTTACGGACTTTTTGTCATATCTTTAAATCTGATATAAAAACATTGTATTTGTGATTGCTCCTAATTCTGAAACTCCACTCAGCTTATTATGGGCCAGATTTTAGTGTGCAACTCAGCACGCACAAATCTACGCCCAATTTTATAACATGCGCGCACAGCCGCGCGCATGTTATAAAATCTGGGGTTGGCACTAGGGATGTGAATCGTTTTCCATATCGTCTTAACGATAGAAATCGTGTGGCAGGGCAAGAAAATCGTCTTAGGCACGATTTTTTAGTTAAAAAATCGTTAAAAATCGTTTTTTCCGATTAGTGCGCACTAACGGGAGTTAGTGCGCACTAACTGGGAGTTAGTGCGCACTAACTGAAAATGATACAATTTGACACTTTTCAGGTCAGTTAAGGTCAGTTTAGGAATGAATATGTATTCCTATTGGCTGCCCTCTTATTTATTCATGTTACCAAGTTTCCTACTGACAGTATATGGGGGATGGGAAATGGAAACAGTTGGTAGCTTGACAAAACAAGTAATGTGATCAGTCAATGTGACTAGAACTTGTGCCCTAACCCTGATACCAGGGGTATTGTGATCTTCCTGCACACAGTGCCCTATCCCTATTAATACCAGGAGTGTTGTGATCTTCCTGCACACAGTGCCCTATCCCTAATACCAGGGGTGTTGTGATCTTCCTGCACACAGTGCCCTATTCCTGATACTGGGGGTGTTGTGATCTTCCTGCACACAGTGCCCTATTCCTGATACCAGGGGTGTTGTGATCTTCTTGCACACATCCCGATATCAGGGATAGGGCACTGCATGCAGGAAGATCACAACACTCCTGGTATTAATAGGGATAGGGCACTGCATGCAGGAAGATCACAACACTCCTGGTATTAATAGGGATAGGGCACTGCATGCAGGAAGATCACAAACACCCCTGGTATCAGGGATAGGGCCCTGGGGGGCAGGAAGATCACAATACCCCGGAGGAGTGAGGGTCAGGCAGCTCCCCCCTGTCTGTGAAGCCAGCCTCTCACTAGTAATGCAGGGAGGGAGCTGTCTCAGACTTCACCATCCTCCCCCCCCCCCCCCCTTACCCACACACCATTCACTAGCTGGGACATGGGGGAAGTCAGGAGTGAGGGTAGGGCAGCTCCCCCCTGTCTGTGAAGCCAGCCTCTCACTAGTAATGCAGGGAGGGAGCTGTCTCAGACTTCACCATCCTCCCCCCCCCTCACCCACACACCATTCACTAGCTGGGACATGGGGGAAGTCAGGAGTGAGGGTCAGGCAGCTCCCCCCTGTCTGTGAAGCCAGCCTCTCACTAGTAATGCAGGGAGGGAGCTGTCTCAGACTTCACCATCCACCCCCCCCTCACCCACACACCATTCACTAGCTGGGACATGGGGGAAGTCAGGAGTGAGGGTCAGGCAGCTCCCCCCTGTCTGTGAAGCCAGCCTCTCACTAGTAATGCAGGGAGGGAGCTGTCTCAGACTTCACCATCCTCCCCCCCCCCCTCACCCACACACCATTCACTAGCTGGGACATGGGGGAAGTCAGGAGTGAGGGTCAGGCAGCTCCCCCCTGTCTGTGAAGCCAGCCTCTCACTAGTAATGCAGGGAGGGAGCTGTCTCAGACTGGTATCAGGGTTAGGGCACTGTGTGCAGGAAGATCACAACACTCCTGGTATTAATAGGGATAGGGCACTGTAAGAGATGACTGTAGTAGATTGAATAAAGATCTGATGTTTCTGCTCTCCTCACACCAAACAAAAACAACACACAAGCAGAGAAGCCCTTCTTACAAAGCTGAGCTAGTGAGTTAAGTAGGAGGAAAAGTAAACATACTGGTGCCAGTGTGGCTACTTAAAAAATACACTTACCAACAATCAATTACATATATTTGAACTGTGTACAGTTCCAGCCAGGACCACCTTTCTAAAATGCACAGTGATTGGCAAATTCAACATGCACTAGCATTTCAGGTGCCTGCTAACAAAAATAATAAACAAACAAGTTCTAGTCACGTGAGTGCTGATCATTACATTACTTTTTTTGTCAAGCTTCCAACTGTTTGCATTTCACATCCCCCCAACCATATTGGTAACATCAATAGATAAGAGCACAGCCAGCCAATAGGAATACATACATACATATTCATTCCTAAGTGACCTTTACTGACCTGGGAAGTGTGAACACTTTGTTTCATTTTCTGTTGGTGTTCGTTAGTTTCCAGTTCCATTTCCCATCCCCCCAACCATCACCTCAGTGGTAACCTTGGTAACATCAATAGATAAGAGGGCAGCCAGCCAATAGGAACACATATTCATTCCTAACTGACCTTCAGTGACCTGGAAAGTGTTTATTTGTATCATTTTCAGTTAGTGCGCACTAAATCGAGTTAGTGCGCACTAACGGGGAGTTAGTGCGCACTAACTCGAGTTAGTGCGCACTAACACGATTTAACGATTTTTAACGATAAATCGTTAGAATTTCTATTGTATCGTGTTCTATAACGATTTAAGACGATATAAACATTATCGGACGATAATTTTAATCGTTGAAAAACGATTCACATCCCTAGTTGGCACACGCAAGGGGGTGCACACTTGTGCACCTTGCACGTGCCGAGCCCTAGGGGAGCCCCGATGGCTTTCCCTGTTCCCTCCGCTCCCCCCACCTTCCCCTCCCTTCCCCTACCTAACCTGTCCCCAAGCCCTACCTAAAACCCCCGCTGACCTTTATTTTTCAAGTTGCGCCTGCCTCTGGCGTAGGCGTAGGTTGTGCACACCAGCCGAGTGCTGGCACGCGATCCCCCAGCCTAGAGACCCTATGGAGGCCTCTGGCCACACCCCACCCCACCCCAGATCGCCCCCGCCCTATCCTTTTTTTAAAGCCCTGGGACATATGGGCTTGTGTGCATCACTGGCCTATGCAAAATAGGCTCGGCGCGTGTAATCCCCCTTCATGCGTAAATCCAGCTGGATATACGCGCGTAGGGCTTTTAAAATCTGCCCCATGTTACTTGTCATCCTGCTTTAGGCCCGGTAATGAAAATTTTGAAAAAAAAAATAGAACAAGACCCGAATCTGATGGTTATTAGGAATGTGCATTCGCTTAAAATGAAATAGACAATGTCAACATTGTCTATTTCCTTTCATTTCATTGGAACAACAGAACAAAAGAAAAAACACCAAAATATTAACGTTTTTTTTAGTTTTGTGTTAGTGCTCACTAAGTTCCATTAGTGGGCACACACTAGACTTCCATGTCAATTTTGAAAGCGTTGCTCGTGCAAAAATGGCCACATATGTGCGAATGTGACCTGCGCATGAGAAATGGAGGTTTTAAAAAGCCACAAAATATGTTTTACCAGGTATATATTCCCGAAGCAACTTTTTCTAAACTTTTTATTCTCACCAGTCAAGGTCTATTTCACAAGTAAAGTCTATTTTAAGGCATTATTGACATTTCAGTATTCATTTTAGTAGAGCTTTCTAGTTACATATGTGCAAAGTGAAATGAGGTTTCGCTTTTCAGGTCCTTACTGGATAACTATATTCTTCATGCAGTGTTACAATGTACAAACTGCTTGAGATCTGAACAAATGTTACTAAGGTTCATCTCCACAGCCTTCACTGAGTTATAGATTCCAATTTAATGAGCAGCAGAAAGAATGCTCAATACCCTTGAGAAAATCCAATTGATTAAATGAGAACTTTAAGAGAGCAAGAGCTGGTAAAATCACAATATAAAAAATAGACCATATATACTATTTGATCTGTGGAGAAAGGAAACAAATATACTGCAACTGGCAATTTATGTGGTATCAATAACTTCTGGTGGGATGTTAAATAGCCACCTGAACTATTTCAATATAGATCCCATATTATTAATAACCAAATACTTAGTGGAAGGTGAAAGACTCCACCAGAAAAAAATAATTGTATCAATGACTGAATTTAAAAAAACATATTTTTAGGTGTAAGAAACAGTCACTTCCCAGTTAAACTACAGAAATATAAGTAAAATGTAAAGCATTCTATATTATAATATGGATTTAATAAATAATCTTAATTGCTACATTTGTTATAATACCTTTTATTGTATCAAATTAGATGATTTCATATAATAAGTACCTTCTTCATGAGATGGCCCAAGGATGTCTCAAATGTTCATGAAATGAATCACATTTGAATTATTCTCATGTTGCTTCAATAAAAGTTATCAATAGAAAAATGGGGAGATTTAATATGCAAATACTCAAAAATATCAAGCCCAGATCTTATAGGCCCTCATACTTTATGTTCAACTCCCACATGATATTCAAAATACATGTTATTTTTGAAAAAGGAGAAAAGACTTCTAATAGCTCGCTCATGAAGGTGCTACCAGTATAATCACAAGAGCGTTTCAGAATATATATATATATATATATATATATAGATATATATATATATATATACTAAGGAGATGTTTGACTTGTGATTCTACCATTATTACCTTTATTTGCCTTGTCACATTGTGCTATATTAAGTCTTTTCTCTTTTCTTAAGAAATTATGTATTAGGTACAAATCAACTCCTTTCCATCACTTATAAGGTCTAAAAGTCCTTAATGGTGTAAATTTTACAATGCATACCTCTGAATGAGTCTGTAACAGCACCCCCCCCCAACCTCAACCAACCTCCTGAAAACTCACCCCAAATCAAAGTGTTCATATATAGAGTATCAGTCTGAGCCTTATAAAGAGTCTCTCTCTCTCTCTTTCAAGGTGTGGCTGAGGAAAATTGTCAGCGCTGCAACTCCCAGCTATCTTTATTTACATGCACAAGGCTTTAAACATCTACCCCTAAGGCTTTTCTCCCATTTTGTGTCTATAGGAAAAACCTTTGATGAATCAGGTCCAAAGGATCCAGTTTTCTCAAGGACCAGAACAGCTACATGAAGTCTGTGATGCAAAAATGAACATCAAATGTCATCCCCCCTCCCCCCCCCCCTTCCTTTTTACACTTACAGATACTTAGCATAAGAAAATACCATAAATCAAAAATACTGCAATATCAGTAATTCACCATGGAGTTACCTGCTAATGGTACTCCATAATAAAATAGTTTAACATATTATATTAAACACCGAGATTTAATGGGGTCCTTATTTTGAATATCTTGGGCACATATCTGGCTAAATTGTAACTGAGTTCTCATTGCCTAGCTACATTTAACCTGGCAGCATAGGGCAATTCTGGTGGGTTTTTGGGGGGGCAGTGTTAAGTTATCCAGCTAACTCCAAAATTCAGAGCTATCCAGAAAATGTATCCAGTTATCTCTGGTTGTGCCATAGAGCAGTCTTACAGTTAGCCGGATATGCTTATCTGGCTAACTGTAAGATAGTCAGGTATATTCAATGATGTGGCTATGTCTGCCTGGCAATATTTTTTTAAGGGTAGTAACTCAGGGCTTTCCAAACTTTTAGCCAACTTCACTGTATTTTACCACTTGAAAATTCACATGACTCCAGAGGATGACCAAAACAAATTGGCAGGGGAACAGTCTTTCTCAGATAATTACTCCTTCTGACACCTCCCACACTTCCCATCAGCAGAGGACCTCCTCCCTCCCAGCAGACCCACTTTTTCAACCTCCATTCCTCTCACTTCTTAGGAATGTGCATTCATTTTAATCAAATGGGCAAAACATGATAAATAATGGCTATTAGGTTTTGGGGGGGACCAGGGCGGTGCAAGGCATAGGCAAAGGTATTAGGCATCCTAAGCAAACCTTACAGTCTGGCGTCCCCTCCCCATACACAATTTTAAATTATGCATTTATAACATATTTTACATGAAAAATGACATTCTGAGGTAAAATTAATATACAAGTTGTGATAATTTCATGCACTGTTGTGATGCCAACAAGAAAACTTTGCATCTTGGAATTCATATGGCATCATACCTATTATGATATATTTTGGCATGGTCGTCCCGTATCGACACAATACTATCTGCCAATACTCAAAGAATAACAACCCTACCTATGAAAAAGAATACAAAAAATATTACACCAGAATCTAAAATATCAATACACCTCCTATCAGGAAAACAGAACAGGCTAAGCTACTACAGATCCCTACAGAGAAACCACATGCTAAAAGAATGCTTCATCTCAGTCTTTGCATGCAGAACACAAACCCTCACCAAATACAGAATAAAGCCACATAAAGTATAAATAGAAATGTGCAGGCAAAAACTGAACTGTAAAACGCATCACGCCAGACTCTATACAGTGTAACAATGGAAAAACCAAAATTTCACCATTCCTCGTGAAACAAATCAATAAAATAAAGATATATAAATCATTAATCATAATTATAAAATCATACTAATAAAATAATTTCAAAACAGCTGATGAATAGAATATCCAATAATTAAAGACTCATGCAAATTTTGAAAGCTTTACTAAACACCAATAAAATATTTCAAACAGCAGACACATCACATACTACCCAATAATTAAAATGGTAGTCAATCAAGAAAAATGAACTTAAAAAGCCACCTTTACTTACCCTCTCCAGCAGTTCTCCTACTCCTTTCCCTTGCAGGCCATACCAGAAGCACCAGTAGCTGCTGAAGCTGTCCTCACAGACCTCTTCCTTAGGGACCACAACCAGGCTCTTCTCTCTCTCACACACACACCAGTCATACCCTCAGGACCAATTTCTGTCTCTCACACACCAATTTCTCCCCAACCAGTCTCTCCCTCTCTCTCTCACACACACATACACACACACACACACCAGTCATCTCCCTGATCAGCCTTTCTCACACATACACATGTCACCTCTCTGGTCAGTCTCTCTCAATCACACATGCTCTCGCTCTCTCTTACACACAGGCTTTCAATCACACACATGCTCTATTTCACTTACACACAAGCTCTCAATCACCCACATGTTCTATCTCACTTACAAACAGGCTCAATCATACACATTCCCTCTCTCACAGCCACAAGCCAGCCAAAAACATGCTCCATCTCTCTCGTGCACACACATTAACACAAAGAAGCAGCCTCCCTGTCTCACATACACGAAGCACCCTCCCTGTCTCACATACATATTACACTCTCACAGAAGCACCTTGCTTTCAGACTTGCAGCATTTTTCACTTTTACTAAAAGTGAAAGTGATGCTCCCAACCGTTAAATAAGAAAACCACATTCCTATCAAAAGGCAAAATGACACCCTTCCTTCAGGTTATGTCCTCCCAAGGGACAGCCACCCACACAGTACAGCTTCTCTTGTTTTATGCTTCCAGGCAATAAAGCAAGTGTCTTTCTTCAAACTATCAGTCGTATGATTATTCATGTGGGAGATATGGAATAGAAAGACATCCTTAGTCGGCTTCCCTTTTAAATGGTAAGATTCCAGTCTTAGGGGGTCATTTATCAAAGTGCTATAATGGGGTTTTTGCATGCAAAAAACGCCATTAACGCATGCAAATTCACCATAACACATGGTGTGATACAAATAAGAAAAAGGGGAGGATATTGAGGCGGGATTTTTAGCCAAGTAGGCTGGGCTCACAGTTTTGCAAAGCCCTATCGCACAGCTTTAACGCAAATTTTAATTAACTACATCTTTTTCATTTGTGTAAAGCTGTGCGATAGGAATTTGCAAAACTGTGAGCCCACAAATCCTCCCCTCTTTGTTATTTGCATCGCATCATGTGTTATGGTGCTTTTGCATGTGTTAATGGCATTTTTTGCATGCGAAAACACCATATAGCACTTTGATAAATGACCCCCTGTCATTTAAAAATATACATTTATTTATTTATTTATTTATTTTATTTAAAAGATTTTTATATACCGCATATGGGGTCACTTACGTGTCCGTCTAGGCGGTTTACAATTTACATTTATTTATTTATTTAAATGATTTATATACCGGAGGTTCCTGTATAGTATACATATCACCCCGGTTTACAAAGAACAGTAACTATCGCTAAAAAATATAGCGGTTTACATAGAACATAGAACATAATAAAAGAAGTTTTTACATTGAACAAATCTAAGTAAGCAAAGTTTTTACATTGAATAAATTAATTGAAGCAAATAGTGTATGATATTTAACCGTTAATAAACAAGCAGTTAATAAATCAATGAATAACATGGAAAAATGTGAAGTCAATATGAGTATATGTATGTAGTATGTATGAATTCAGCATGTGTAAATTTCTGATTGAATAAAATAATAGATCTGAATAAAACGTTGTGGGCTTGAAAATACTTTTCTTCGTGTTCTTGGCTCTAGGGGAAAGCTTGTTTGAACAGCCAAGTCTTAAGTTTCTTTTTAAATGTAGGGTGGCATGTTTCCAAACGAAGGTCTGGAGGGAGCGAGTTCCAAAGTGATGGGCCAGCTGTGGATAATGCACGTTTCCTCAAAATGGATTTCGCCGGTTGTGTGATTAGTCTGTTTTGATAGGCGCTTCTGGTTGGTTTCACGGATGTGTGTAATCGAATTTGAAATGTTAGGTTGAGAGGTGCGATGTTGTGTAAGGCCTTATGAATCATCATTAAAGATTTGAACTGGATCCTGTATTTAATCGGAAGCCAGTGGAGATGGTGGAGAATAGGGGTGATATGATCTCTTTTTTTGGCATTTGAAAGAATTCTTGCAGAGGCATTCAGGACCATCTGAAGTGGTTTGATGGTACATGCTGGAAGGCCTAGGAGGAGGGAGTTACAGTAATCAAGCTTTGGGAGAATGATGGCTTGTAAGACCATGCGGAAGTCTCTGTAAAGGAGGAGAGGTTTAAGTTTCTTTAATGTTTGAAGTTTAAAGAAACATTCTTTTGTTGTGTTGTTGACGAATTTGTTGAGGCAGAGTTTGCTGTCTAAGATGACTCCCAGGTCTCTAACTTGTTGCGAGGTGGAGAGCCCTGCGGTGTCCGGATGTTGGTTAGTGGTAGAAAGTGAGGAGAGGGTATAGTTTTCCGGTGAAATGATGAGGATTTCAGTTTTGTTTTTGTTTAGAACCAAGTTGATGCTGGTGAGTAGATTGTTGATAGCTAACAGACATTTATTCCAGAATGATATGGCTTTTTGTAGGGAATCTTCTATAGGGATGAGGATTTGAATATCATCCGCGTATAGGTAATGTCTTAGCTTAAGGTTAGTAAGAAGTTGACAGAGTGGGAGCAGATAAATATTGAAAAGGGTCGGGGAGAGGGATGATCCTTGTGGTACCCCCCTTTTGGATTCGATGGTGTGGGACTCTTTGTTATTTATCTTGACCTTGTATGATCTGTTCTCCAAAAATGATTTGAACCAGTTAAAAGCTATTCCTGTAATACCGATGTCTATTAGGCGTTGCAAGAGGCATGAGTGGTTAACAGTATCAAACGCTGATGAGAGATCCAGGAGAGCGAGGAGGCAAGGTTGGCCCTTTTCTAGGTTGAAAATGATAGTGTCTGATAATGATGTTAATAATGATTCGGTATTCATAGTCTTACGAAAGCCAAATTGGTTTGAGGTGAGGATATTGTTTTCGTCAAGATATTCTGTAAGTTGTTTGTTAACAACTTTCTCCATAACTTTGGCAATCAAAGGGAGGTTTGCTATGGGTCTAAAGTTAGCTGGGTCTGAGGTGGGTAAGTTGGGTTTTTTGAGGAGCGGCTTGAGCATGGCTAACTTGAGTTGGTTCGGGACATGTCCTTGGTTGAAAGAGCAGTTAATAATGTCTGCTAAAGGTTTGGCTATGGTGTTGGTGATAAGACTAAGTTTGTTGGATGGAATATGGTCTGATGGATGGGAGGATGGTTTTATCTTCTTGAGAATGTTCTCTATTTCTAGAGTGGATGTGAGCTCAAAAGTGTTGAGCACTGTTAGTGAAGTGTTGTGTTGATTGACATTTGGGTGCGATGGTTGTTGATCTGTTGGGAGTGGAGGTTGTTGAGTGGTTGAGAGTGGTGTTTGTTGAGCGGGTGAACTCGAAGATTGAGGGGTGAGGTTGATTACGTGTTTTGGATGTGTAGATGGTCCCTTGAGGGGGGCTAGGAGTGAGGTGATTTTGTTGTCGAAGAAGTCTGCCAGTTCGTTTGCTTTATTGAGTGCTTGATCGTCTGGAATGATGGGTGCCGGGGGTTTTGTGAGGGTTGATACATAGGAGAAAAGAGCTCTTGAATCAAAAATGAGGTGGTGGATTTTTTTGGAGAAGAATAGTCTCTTTGTTGTGTTGATGTTGTTTCTGTAAGAGTTAAGGCATGATTTGTAGGTGAGGAGGGTGGTTGAAGATGGGTTTTTTCGCCAATTTTGTTCCTTGCATCTCAGTTCGTGTTTAAGATTTTTTAGCTCCTGTGTGAACCAGGGTCTCCTGTTGTCTTTATTTGGATTTATAGATTTAATTGTCATGGGGCAAATTTGATCTGCAACCTTTTTAGTGATGTTGGTCCATGATGAAGTTGCTGAGTTTATGTCGGATAGGTCAAGGTGCTCAAGTTCCTTGGCCAAGTGTTCACTGAGTTGGTCTCCAGAGCACTGTTTCCTAAATGATATAGTTATTGGTAGTATGGATTGTGGTGGAAGATCTTTAATTTTTAAAACTGATGATATAATTCTATGGTCTGACCAAGGTATTGGAGTGCAAGTTGGAGTGGTGTGGGTTGTGATACCTTCATTTATGAAGATAAGGTCCAGTGTATGGCCTGCTTTGTGTGTTGGTTCAGTCACTATTTGTCTGAAACCCATATTGTTGAGAGAGGAGAGAAGAGTTTTACAGTTGGTAGAATGAGGTTGAATATCTACGTGCAGATTAAAATCTCCCATGAGGATGGTAGGTTTTCTGGAATTTAGGTGTTTTGCTGTAAGTTCTATGATGGGGGATGGGTCAGCTTCCAGTATTCCGGGGGGAGCATAGATTAGGCCGATCGTCAGATGTTTTGAGTTGAATAGGGCAAATTCAATCTTTGATATGTTATTGGAAGTCTGCAAAGTCAGACCCAGTGTTTTTTTGGCTGCGAGAAGAAGTCCACCTCCTCTTTTTTTGGGTCTGGGAATAGAGAGAACATCGTAATCCTGTATGGGTAGTTGATTGATTAGCGCTGTGTCGGAAGGTTTTAACCAGGTTTCTGTGATAGCACAAATGTCAGGTTTTGTATCGAATAGGTACACAATAAAAACAATTTGAACATAAGACACAATAAAACAAAAATAGTTCTTTCTTTACAAGTATCAAGCAGATATGGGTAATTCAGAGTAAACATTTTCTAAAGGCTTTAAAAAAATAAAGCAAAACCATTTCAGATTCTATTCTAGTCTTCATGCTTAAATTATGCTTAAAAAAAAAACCAAAAAAACCCACCTGGCATCAGTATCTTAAATTTGTGATTTTGCTGAGATGAACATTTTAAATACTTTAATTTTTTTTTGCTTTAGTATTTGTCTCTACCCACTTTAAGTTAAATTTTATTTTCCAGAAGAGGGATGCTTAAAATTTAGTAATTTTATCTTTCATCCAACTTTTCAAAAGTACAGGTATATTTATTATATTTCGTTTTTTTAAACTGGCAGATTCCTTTCTCACATACACACACACTCACAGAAAGAAGATCGGCGGTAAGACTTAGGGGGCGCTGCGGCAGGCAGGCAGCCAGCTCCTGACTCGCCCTGCCGCCCCACCAGTTCCATCCTCCCGACACCCCCCTAATGGGGTCCAGCGGAAATTCCAGGAGCGATCTGCCGCTCCCGGGGCCTTGGCTGCCACTAAGCAAAATGGCGCTGGTTACCTTCAGCCCCTATCATGTGACAGGGGTCAACCAATGGCACCAGTAGCCCCTGTCACATGGTAGGGGCTGAAGGCCACTGGCACCATTTTGCTTAGTGGCAGCCGAGGCCCCGGGAGCGGCAGATCGCTCCCAGGACCTCCGCTGGACCACTATGGGGGTGTCGGGAGGGTGACACTCGGGGGGGGGGGGGGAGGCAGGGCGAGTCGGGAGCTGGCTGCCTGCCGCAGCGCCCCATAAATCTTGGCTCTTGGTCTCCATCTAGGTGAGTCGAAGGCTGGCAGAATTTTGAAAGGGCACTTTTTGCCCTTTCAAAATTCTGCTGCCTGCCGCGGCGCCCCCTAAGTCTTGGCACCCTAGGCACAGGCCTAGCTCGCCTAGTGGTTTCGCCGGCCCTGGGGGGGACCCAAAACAATATGAGCTCCCCTTGAATGGAACAAACCTTATTCATTGCATTTGTTTAAAAAGAGTGCATTGGACATAGACCTAAGTCTGATGCTGGGGCCTAGTCTAGAGAATAGTCTGAGATCTAAATTAGGGGCTGTAGTCTATGTCCAAGTGCAAAGCCAGGGCTTTGCATAGGTCATAGGCTGAAGCCCAAAGATGGGGCCATTTCCTGGGCCAGAGCATGATGCCAATGTCTCAGCCTTAACATGTACTGATGCCAGGGCCTCAGCTGACACCAAAGCCTCTCAAACAATTTCACTTACCTGATCAATCAGGTAACCGAAGAAACTGCCAGGATGTATCCCAATGCCAGGGCCTCAGCTTTGGCCTAGACCAGGGCCAACACCGGACACCACAATCCGGCCTGGAAGCCATATCCCAATGCCGGTACCTCAACCTAGATCCAAGCCCAATGCTGGGGTATATCCCAGAGGCTGGATCCCAATAATTTGGACTCAGCCTAGGCCAGGGTCCAGAACTAGGTCTAATGCTACTGCCCAGCCTGGAGGATAAGTCCTAATGCCAGGGTCTCAGCACAGATGCAGAAACAATGACAAGGCAGAGCCCACAGGCCAGGTCCCAACACTGAGTCCTAGGCCTAGGCCAGGGTCCAGATACAGGCTCAATGCCATGGCTCATCCTGGAAGCCGGTTCTTAACACCTGAGCCTTGGCCTAGGTTGGAGCCCAGACCTGATACCTGGGCCGGGTCCTGATGCCCAGGCCTTACACCATACAATGCCTTACATCAAAATGGTGCCATCTACTGGGGTGAATGCACTCCAGCATGACCCCAGTGGATAGTGACAGTTTATGAAGAAAGAAAGAAGAGTATGCCTTTGGAACCGTGAGGCCTGGGCTCCAGGCCTAGGCTTAGGCCTGACCCTAAGCCAAAGCCCTGGAGTTAGGACCTGGCCTCCAGGCCAGGCCATGGCATCAGGCTTGGGGTCCAGACTCCAGCTTAGGCCTCCCTGCTGGCTCCCAACATCAGATCTGGATCTGGCTGAGGCCCTGGCATTGGGACCCAGCTTCTGGGATGGGCCACAGCGTCATGCCTGGACCCAAGCTCTGGCCTAGGCTGAGGTCCAGGCTTAGGACCTGTCATCTGGGCTGCACCTTGGCATTGGGCCTAGGCCTCGGTCCTGGCCTTGGCTAAGAACCTAGTATCAAGACCTAGCCTCGGCAATATATCCACTATTGTCAAGTAGAGTGAGTTGCCTCAGCATCCCTGCCTCTGTTCCTGCTCTTCATCTCTTCAGTTCCCTGGTCTTTGTCTCTTTAGTTCTTTATGTGGCCTTCACCCTGTGGTCAGTCTTCAGTTCTTCAGTGTCTGATGTCACCTCACTGTCCGTCTGTGCTGTTGCTTGCCTCCCTGCCTGCCTATCCATCCCATCTTTCCTTGACGGTCCTCCGGTTAGGATTTCAGCCTGCCTTGGATTTTGCTAGACCTCAGCCTTCCCTGGTTCCTAGCCTACACCCAGACCATCTCTATGGATCTCTGGTTCTTCTGCAGAGGTCCTTGTATAAGACCTGCTGGGCATAGCACCTGAGGGCTCAACCTAAGAGGAATGAGGTCTGGTATAGGTGAAACTCCAGTTGGATCTTTGCCTCACCCAGCTCCATCAGTCGACGGTGGGGACCTGCAGGTTGCACCATCTCCATTTCAGTCCAAGTGTCCACACCCACACCTTCCAACCTCCCCTTCAGCTCTTCTCTCCTATTTAACCTAGGTAATCCCCTCTCATCCTCAATTCCTCTTACATCCACCAGTTGATCTTGTGCCATTCTCTCCCTCTCCATCTCTATATTATCCAACCTTCAAATCCTTCCTGCCTCTCATCCCTCCCTTCAAATAGTCTCTTCTCCAAATATCCCCTTGGTTAGAGTCAGTGACAATAATTTTCTTAGGGTACTGGGCCAAATGTGGACAACAACTGGTGGGAAGTGAGGGTATGCCTATGATGGGGCAATATTTTTCTGGTGGATATCACTGCACCCTGAACCACCAACATTTCACCAAGACCTTTTATCAAAATCTTTAGAGAAAGAATAAACCCAGTTTCAAATGTGTGAGTCCATTATCATGTATAACAATGTTCAGACAAGTTTGGTAATGTATGTGAGTATACCTCTTACAAAAAAGCAACTTATATGTATAGTTATGAACCCTGCCCCAGAACTCACCTCTACCGCCGTTTTTTTCCCTGCACAATGCAAGCACGTGCATGTTCTCCAGATTTATAAAATAGCATATGCATGTGTACATATTGCTTTTTTATTTTATTAATTTATTTAAAATATTTTTATACCACTGCTCCATAAATCGTATTGGTTTATAAATATAATAAATAATAAAAATATACTTATGTATATACAAAATAAAATGCAAAGCAAAGAATAACAAAATATATGGTAAACAGTTAGTTCAGTATCATCTGCTAGATTTCTGTGACGCTGTGCTCAGGGATAGACAAGTTGGTCAAAAACTGGGTATTCAGATTAAATTTTCTGATTATTCAAACTGAAATCAGTGTCCTATAATCAATCCTAAAGTGTGAGATTACAGCTGTTTTTCTGACACTGGTCTCTCTTTGTCTGGGTAAGTGTCCCTTGTCTTAGGTTCCTGAAATGTGGTTTATTACTCCTCTACTGAGTGCACAAGACATCCTAGTGAGCCAGGAGAATGATACTGGTGGGACATAAGAACATAAGAACATAAGAAAATGCCATACTGGGTCAGACCAAGGGTCCATCAAGCCCAGCATCCTGTTTCCAACAGTGGCCAATCCAGGCCATAAGAACCTGGCAAGTACCCAAAAACTAAGTCTATTCCATGTAACCATTGCTAATGGCAGTGGCTATTCTCTAAGTGAAATTAATAGCAGGTAATGGACTTCTCCTCCAAGAACTTATCCAATCCTTTTTTAAACACAGCTATACTAACTGCATGAACCACATTCTCTGGCAACAAATTCCAGAGTTTAATTGTGCGTTGAGTAAAAAAGAACTTTCTCCGATTAGTTTTAAATGTGCCCCATGCTAACTTCATGGAGTGCCCCCTAGTCTTTCTACTATCCGAAAGAGTAAATAACCGATTCACATCTACCCGTTCTAGACCTCTCATGATTTTAAACACCTCTATCATATCCCCCCTCAGTCGTCTCTTCTCCAAGCTGAAAAGTCCTAACCTCTTTAGTCTTCCCTCATAGGGGGAGATATCCTAAATCTCAGAAAAATCCTACCCAAGTCTTTAGTCTTCCCTCATAGGGGGAGATATCCTAAATCTCAGAAAAATCCTACCCGAGTCCAAATGTTCAATCTCTTGCCCCCAACCTGTGTCATGTTCCTTTGGGGTGCAGATCCAGTTGTGGGTCTCTTGATCTTGCTCCTTCTTCCTGAACTTCTGATTATTATGATCTCTCTGGAGGAGAGAGCTGATGATGAACAGGAAACTGTTATCACATCCCAGCTTCCTAGTAAAGAGGGATAGATCACAACAAAAACAGGCAAAGCTCTTAAAAACCAGAAAAAAATCCCTCACACTGGAGTCATATTGTCATTGCTGATCCTTCTTTGGTGTAGAAGTGGAAGATCTTTAGTCCCTGGGCTTCAGATTCAGGGGATGACATTCACCAAAGGGTGCAGGGTTTCATATCAGAAAGCTCCAAAAACAATACAGTCTCTCTCAACACAGAGGCAGATCCTCACAGGCTGCAAGGTATCCCTTCTTTAACAAAAGTTACCATGTTAGGATGGTAAGCCCTAACTCAGTAGAATACTCAAAAAATAGCTCCTTTCTCTTCAAATGTAAACTCAAACTGACCACACCTAACCTAATTCAAGCCCTCGCCCCCCCAAGTGGACTAAGGAGATACCATTCACAGCCTACCTCAAATGGAGGTGCTGCATAGAAATGTTCTCCCCACTAAGCAGGAAACCTAGGGCAGGGAACTAGTTCCAACCAAGGGGATCGCTATATTTATAATCTAAGGGGTAGATTTTGAAAACGTACATGCACACATCCATGTGCACGCACTACCCGGTGCACACACATGGACGAACAATTTTATAACATTTATGAGCTGGAAGTCCAATTAAGAAGTGGAGTGGGAAGGAACTTCCCAAACCCCATAGCCTAACCTCCCTTTCCCTTCCCGTATCCTGCCCTCCCCCTCCCCCTATCCTAACTAGCCTGATTTTTTTAATCTCACCTTTTGCTCCTGCCTTGCAGCAGGAGCAAGTTGCACGTGCCGGCACTCTGCCGGCGCACAATCCCCCTGCACAGCATCTAGCCCCACCCTGCCCCCTGACCACCCCGCCCCGCTCGCTGGACTACCCCTTTTTCAAGTCCCAGGACTTACACGTGTCCTGGGGGTTTACGTGCATGGCTGGGCCCTTTGAAAATTGGCCCGACATGCGTAAGGCCCAGCCATATGCATAAGTTTTGAAAATCTACTCCTAAATGTTTTGGCTACATTTCAGATATTCATGTGTACTGAAATAACACTCTCTGCTTTGACTGCGATGGGTGGGTGGGGATGGGCGTGGATGAGGAATTGGATTCACATGACAACCAACACAGGCCCTGACTTGTACGGTCTCGGGTCCTGATGCGCAGGCATAAGTATAAAAGCATAGAACTGTTTCTAACTTCAAGACTATAAGCAAAGTACGTCAGCACTGTCTGAATTTTCAAGAAGGCTCATCACCCAGTAAAAATGTTGCTAGCAGTACATTTTTTGGGGGGTTATCATAAGGGTTGAGAATAACTGCACGGAGCAGCAGTTGCTGCCCTTAAGAGAAACATGGGGGTAACCTGCACGGTGCAGCAGACCCTACTTTAAGAAGCTTCCTGGGAAAACGGAATGGACCATTTGGTCCTTTTCTGCCATCATTACTATGTTTCTATGTTATATATGTGCATATTTTCAGAGCTGAATTATGCTGTGTTTTCTAAAATATGCAGCAACCTACTGCACAGTTTATAAAATAATTTGGATAAATCTCTGCATGTCCACTTACGTACTCAAATCCAGTAATGCGAATTGGTTTGGAAGTTATCCTTATATATGCTATTTTTACTCATGAAACCCCTTTGGAATTTCACTGCTTAGTTTTCTATATCTACTTCATAAAGATATAATTGCGATGGAGAAGGTACAGAGAAGGGTTACCAAAATGATAAGGGGAATGGAACAACTCCCCTATGAGGAAAGACTAAAGAGGTTAGGACTTTTCAGCTTGGAGAAGAGACGACTGAGGGGGGATATGATAGAGGTGTTTAAAATCATGAGAGGTCTAGAATGGGTAGATGTGAATTGGTTATTTACTCTTTCGGATAGTAGAAAGACTAGGGGGCACTCCATGAAGTTAGCATGGGGCACATTTAAAACTAATCGGAGAAAGTTCTTTTTAACTCAACGCACAATTAAACTCTGGAATTTGTTGCCAGAGGATGTGATTAGTGCAGTTAGTATAGCTGTGTTTTAAAAAAGGATTGGATAGGTTCTTGGAGGAGAAGTCCATTACCTGCTATTAAGTTCACTTAGAGAATAGCCACTGCCATTAGCAATGGTTACATGGAATAGACTTAGTTTTTGGGTACTTGCCAGGTTCTTATGGCCTGGATTGGCCACTGTTGGAAACAGGATGCTGGGCTTGATGGACCCTTGGTCTGACCCAGTATGGCATTTTCTTATGTTCTTAAGTTCTTATTTTTACTGTGCAAATAAAACTTTCCTTGTAAGTATCTGGGAATAGGCACTTCACATAATCTTAACACAACAATATTTCTCCTCAAGTCAAGGATTACAAAATTAACTTTCAAGTCTTTAACAAAACATTAGAAAATTGACAACATTAATTTTCCTAGTTAAGGTTTTTATATCCCTTTATATCGTATATTCAAACATACAATGTCCTTTTTACATTGCTATGAAATAATCATGTTTTAGTGATGTCACAGGCGACCTCAATGCATTATTTCATAAAGTCTTGAGGGCGCAATGATGAATAGATTTTTGTGTGCTCTAACCCTTTGAAGTAAAAACAGAAGTATAACCCCACCCTGTCCTGGCTAGCTCTTCTCTGCAACTCTTTCCCTAAGTTGTGGATCCTATCTATGGAGGGAAAGACTTACTTTCAGGGCCCAGTGCTGGAGGTGACTGACCTCCTTCGGGTTGTCCCTGGGAGAGAGGCATTTTTCTTCACAGTGTATATGGTGTGCCAGAATAAACACAGTGAACTCACTGGGTTAGTGTCCAAAATAAACTCTTTACTGCCAAATGTTGATGAATAATGGCAGAATAAATATGACTCCAGCACCACAGACTTTCTTGTTCTCTTTATATTTTTTTTTCTCTGTCAGGAATAACTTAGACCAGGTTCCAAGGACTTCCAGCCTCCAAGCTTTGGAAAACCAGAGCTCCCAAGTAGGAAGAGTATCCCCAGGATGGACAGGAGACCCCTTCCAAGCTGGAAAACTAAACTAAACCCTATCTCTGCACAGAGTCCAAATTTCTCTCTCCCCAGGAGGTGAAGACTCCAGATGGGTGTCTTCAATGATCTTTGTAATTGTTTTACTCATGGTTAGCAGCTCTTCAAATGCCTTACATTTCTCACAGACTCAGTCTCTCCCCTACATTCAGATGGGAACGATCCAAGGATGCAGGTGACTTACCTGCTCTACTGCAGGAAGGTAGGGGCAGCCAAACAGTCTTACTCCTGGATCTTATATCTTAATGTCTTTCTGCCTTCCAAATAAGATGAACATCGGAGTTCCTCCTTGTATCAGGTCACTTTCACCTCTGTCCTCGCAGAGGTTTTGGAGGGCAGGTCTTCACTAACCTGCACAGCCCCAGAAACAGGGTTCCCCATTCCCTGGACAGGTTGTGTACAGGCTTCCAAAAGGCTCCTGCCATGAAAAATCTTAAAACCTGAAAAGAACCCAGAAGGATGTCCCAAGCAGCTAGTGAGTAGACCGGAATAAAAAGCCTTCCAACACTGGAAGAAAAAGCCTTCTGACACTGGGCTTCCCAGGCTAACCCAGCTCCCTGCTGCTTCTGACTGGGCCTGAAAAATTACAAAACAGCTAAAGCTCCTTAACTACCTCATAAATCTCCAAAAACCCTAAAGGAATGCCCACAGACTCTCATGTCTGGAATGGCCCCACAAAGGGAGGAGCTGAATTTAAATTGATCCTCTCCTCATTCACTAACCTATACTCAGCTTACTCTGGCACACCCAGGCCTTAATAGTGGTAGACTAGCTGTTAGTTAAAAAACTATTTATACCTTCAAATATTTTAATTTTGTAAAACGTGTGACTCAATTCTCAATTATGATACAGAAATTCAATAATTCAGTATTCACAATACGGATAACCCAGTGATGTACATAGGCAATATATTATATTATACCTTATGCAAAAACAAAGCAGTGATTCATGGCCAAATAGCTTCTAAAGGGATAAAGTATGAAAATAAAAATACATAGTCCACAATATTGAATTATGCAAAACTTCCATTAAGGAATTCAAAAATAATTTCTTCATTCCTTTACTTGAATCCCAATCAAGTTTGTTATTCAGGCTCATAATATTCAGTGTTGTTCTAACTGAGGGGGTTATTTTCCAACTCGTGTTATAGCCTTTTCACTTGCATTAAGGCGTTTTCACATGCGAAAAACGCCTTAATGCATGCGAAAAGCACCATAATACATGATGCAGTACTCATTTTTAAAAGGGGAGGAGTTGGGGGTGGGCTTTTTGAAAAGTGGGCTGGCTAATTGCACAGTTTTAACACTGAAAATAACTACACCTTTTTCATTGGCATAAACTGTTTGATATGCCCATAACACAAAATGCGATTTTTTTTTCACAAATTGCATTTTGGGCATTTTTAAGCTGGGGTAGGATTGGAGGAGGGCCATGAGATGGGGGGGGGGGGGGGAAGGAGGAAGGGAGAGAGAGAGAGAGAGAGAGACTAGCTATAAGGCCCTTCTATTAGTTAGCTATTTATATCTCTATTGGAGACCTACCTGGGTAGAGAGTCCATCAAGCTAGGTTGAGAGAACATTGTCCAAATCTCATCTTTGTGTGAGTTTCATCACTCTGAAGGATATCAAATCTTCACAAGAGTGTACTGATCTGTCCGTACATCTCACTCTGTATGTCAAAGTGGCCCCTAACCCCTACACTACTACCTAAACCTCACATTCAGTTACTAGGTGGGCCTCCTAAAGAGATATAAATAGCTAACTACTAGAAGGGCCTTAAAGCTAGTGTCTCTCTCTCTCTCTCTCCTTTTGCATGTTTCTTTGAAGTTTTGTGCTATAATGTATCTGTTAAAATTACAATGTATAAAATACATCTGGTCACTCTGGCTAGTAGAAAATTAGGTGGTTTGCTTATTCATTATCATATTATTTTGCTTTAATGTTAATTTAATACATGAGGTGTCTGCATTAATTCAACTTAATTAACATGAGTATTTAACATGCAAAAATGCATTCATTACTACTAATGCATTTAATAAATTGACCCCTTAATCTCCATCTTCCTTTCTTTAGTTTGAATTATTTATTTTTCAAACTCTGACATAGTTGAAGAAGTAATGTGTGCTTAGAAGGGATTTCAGGGAAACGCAGTGACAGCTGCAAATAAGACAATGCAAATATCTTAAGCACGTTTCTTAAATTATACTCATTTAAGAGGTTTTAAAATATCTGTTTAATTGGATCAAATTTAGCAATCACCATAGTTCTAGATTTATAGTTTTTCTTAGTCATGAATGCAATATGTAAATACAGCTGCTTTCTTGATTAGGTCAATTAAACACCTGTTCTACAAAGAGAGATCTATATACATAAAATTCTCCTTTGCATTACCTCCAGCATAAATAAAAAGTTTGAAGAGAAAGATCCTATTGCAAATGTAGTAGGACACTATAACAATTAAACAAGGTTCAGCTATACAAATACAAGTTTGCTTTCTCCCATAGGGTGCTAAAGTAGGTAGGTTCACAGATGTGCAGATCTTAAAAAAGAAATATTGGAGAAAATCCATGAAACTTTAGTCAGGTTCGACAATTCATTAGAATTCTTGGTTTGGCTCAAAATATTTGAGAAACATTAGCAGATTTTTCACAGACACAATAAAAGGGGCTGCCTGCAGAAAGCATTTGTGGAGAGAGGCAGGAGAGACAGGAAGGACATTTTGTTTTATTTGGAAGATGTGTTTGTACGTTGACTTTTTTATGATTCTTTAGATTTTGGTGGCCTATGTATGAGTATACTTGTGTGTTCACACACACATAGTCATTCAGAGGAGAAAATCTGAGGAAAGACTAGCATATTTTACATATTATGTGAAAACATAAGGGGTTATTTTCTAAAGCTTTACTCGTGCATTAGGGCTCTAATGCATGCGATAAGTCCATATCACATGCGGGGAAGGGGAGGAGTCAGGGAGGGGAGGGGAGGAGTCGGGGTGGGGGGGGCGGAATCGGTGGTGGCTTCGCTGCCGGCGATAATGTTACTAACATTATCGTCAGCAGTAGCGCGCTGAATAGCACCACCTTTCACGATTGTGCTATTCCGTGTGAAAGCCGGCAGCCATGCACAGCCATGATGCGAAGGCTGTGGGCTTTCACAGGCCCATCCCCCCTTCGCCCCCCCCACCCCCCCATTTTTGCAGGATTCATCATTCTGCAAAGAATGATGAATCCAGGCCATGGTGAGCCTGGCCAAGCTATACACTCAAACCAGGATTATGCTGTGCTGCACTCCCACTCATGTTAGCCTGCTGAGTATGACTGCATTGGTGAAAATGGAGGAACTCTCACTATCTTTTTATTACTTGGGGGCTCTTGTGTCAGGCTGGATCTGACTGAATCTCAAAATTAGACTGATAACAGCCACTAACTGATTCTGAGCGGCAGTAGCAGGCACAGGCACAGCCTTGATAGTACCAGACAGGTGGTACTAATAGTGCAGCATATTATAAGATTTGTCAGTCCATACCAGACCACCCCCATATGGCAGTACACAATAGCTGCATTAAATCATTGGTGTTATAACTAAGGATGTGCATCGGGTACCTAATCATTTGTGCTTTCAGATTCATGTGGCTGCAGGAAAATCTCGTTTTCCCACAGATCGCCATATTTTTTTTTTTTAGTAAAAAATTGTTTTTCAGCTTAGTGCGTACTAACTCCCGTTAGAGCGCACTAACAAAAACTAACAAAAAGTAACAAAAATAAACTTTTTTTGTTAGTGCGCCCTAACGGGAGTTAGTGCGTGCTAACTCCCGTTAGGGCGCACTAAACCGAAAAACGATTTTTGACGAAAGATCGGGGAAGATGTGATCGTTTTTCGATTTCACCGATATAAAACGAATTAAGAAATATCGTATGATGTTTTAATTCATTATAAAAATGATTCACATCCCTAGTTATAACCATAGCTTGCAGGAGTTCCCTGTGAGCCACGTGACTCACCTCTTGGTATCTTCACAGCTAAATGTTGCCAGCAGCTTTGACATGGCAGGATGCTGCTGTTCTCCCTACTGCACATGCATGCTGACACCACACCTTTAAAGAGCCCTCAGGGGGAACTTCCCTTTCATGATATCAACGACCTGTTCCCGCTCATCCAACACCTCAGAAACAGGTCCAACTATGTTGTAGTGCATGTTGCCAACCTGATGCTGCCTCATCTGCCCAGCCTATTCCTGTTTCATCTACCCAGTCTGCTCCTGCTTTGTCTGCCCAGCCTGATTCTGCCTTGTCACCCCTATTTGTCCCTTTCCTGCTTCAGTCCCTGTTATCCTAGTTCTTCGGACAGATACTCAGTACTGATGTTTGCCTGGTCAATGGCAGGCAGCTATCATCTTGCCTGATAGATGCTTGGATTCTCATCTCACCTGATAGTTTCCTGCCTCCAAATCCTGCCTGGACCCCATCTTGTCTGTTAGCTACCCGCCTTGATCCTAGCCTGGCTCTGGAGTCTGCCACCTCTCCTACTCCCAGAGACCCTAAGTCCTGCCAGCCCTGGCACCCAAAAGCTCAACCCGAGGGGAATGAGGGCAGGTATAGGTGAAGCCTAACTCTGGTCTCTGCCACACCAGGGTCTGCCTGCTGGTGGTAAAAAAACTGTGGTGCCCCTCCCTGCAGATTGAATCAATCTCATCCCAGTGCATGAGTTCACAGATGCAACAGTTTGCTGAAGCGATGGACTTGGCGGACTTGACCTTGCTCAAAGTGATGCTAGATCTGGCCCACAAGCTTCAACCACAGCAGGGAATCTTGGAGCACCTCCCCATGGCTATGGATCATCTTACACATTGGCTGGACACCCTGGGCCCTGCTCCTGCAGTTCCTCTGCCAGTACGCTGGTGAAGAGTTCCTCTGCCAGTTCCTCTGCCAGTGCGCTGGTGAAGAGACCATTCCTGCAGCTTCCGGCACCTCCTTGCTATTTTGGAGATCCCAAGGAATATTGGGGATTTATTTACTGATGCAGGATGGAATTCCAACTTCAGATACCCTCTTCCCCAACAATCAGACTAAGATGACTTACATGTTCTCCTTGCTGGATGGCCTAGTCCTGGCCTGAACTTCTCACTTCAGCAGTGAGCTGACCCCATTCTCTGGGACCTCCTGGGATTTCTGGACCAATTTTGTGTTACCTTTGAGGAACCAGGTCAATTCACCACACTGGCTTCCAATCTGCTCCATATATGCCAGGGGTCCCATACTTTGGGTGAGTATGCTGTACAATTTCTGACTCTGGCCTTTGAACTCAACTGACAGGATGACAGTCTGGTCACCATATTCCTGGAAGGCCCCTCTGGGAAAATAAAAGATGAGCTCGCATTTTGAAAATTTCCAATACCTTGGAGGCTCTTATCATACTGATAGGCAAGATAGATCAGCACCCACAGGAGAGGGCTTGAGAAAACCATCAGGTTCACAGGACATTCACATTGGCTCCCTGCTTTCAATGTCCTCCCACACCTGCTCTAACTCCAGGGGCAGCCTTGATATCTACAGCTCGGTATCTGCAAACTTGCCCCACAGGAGAGGCTTCATCGCAGACAACAGGGTCTCTGCTTGTACTGTGCAGCCAGAGGTCATCTCATCGTTCAATGTCCCAAGAGGTTGAGAAAGTTAAATGACTAGTTTCTACTGGGGAGGCGATCTTAGGTCTCACCATTCTAACTCCTCAACTTTTGGTACCTGTCAACATGGAGATTTGACCAACCTCTTTTCCTACACAGGCCTTTGTCATCTCTGGAGCCAGAGGAAATTTCATACTTCTGGATCTTGTACGGAAGTTACAAATACCTACCCTACCATTGCCTCAACCCCTCTCGATTTTCTCACGGGGATCTCCTCCAAGGTTCTCTCACTCAGACCACTGAACCCTTCAAACTCTGGACTGGCCTGTAGCAAATTGAAGAAATCACCTTTCATGTCATCCCCAGGCAGTTTACATGATGATTTTAGGACTGCCCTGGCTCCATCAGCACCAGCTGCAGTTTGATTAGTCTAACTTACAACAAGCTTGCTGGGGACCTGCCTTCTTCTTCTCCTTTCTACAACAAGCCAATTCCTTGATAGTGTCTTCAGCTTATCTGGGCTTCCACCCCAGTATGCAGATTGTTAGGATGTATTTTGTAAGAAGTATGTGGAGATCTTGCCAACTCATCGCTACTATGATTGTGTCATACAATTACTTTTCAGGACTTCGACTCCTTGGGGCCAAGTGTATCCCCTGTTGCTAGTAAAAATTCAAACCATGTATAAATAAATCAAAGACAACATTGCCATAAGGTTTATCCAACCATCGTCCTCCCTGGCAGGAGCGGGGTTATTCTTTGTGGCCAAGAAGGATGGATCCATTAGACCATGTATAGATTACCGATATCTGATTTCCACCAGGAAGAAGAACTGATATCACCAAACTCTCTGATTAGGCAAGAGGCCAGGATATTCATGAAACTGGACCTCTGAGGTGCTTCACTCTTATTCATATCAAGGCTGGGAATGAGTGGAAGACCACTTTTAATAAACGGGATGGGCACAATGAAAATTTGCCCTTTGGCCTCTGTAATGCTCCTTCAGTCTTCCAAACTATGGTTAATGAGATTTTTCAGGGCCTTCTTTATACTTGAATGGTCGTATACTTAGACAATATCCTAATCTTTTCCTAACCTTGACCTCTCCTTGCAGACATGTCCAATTTATCTCTGGGAAAATAGCCTGTATGCCAAGCTTGAGAAATGTCTTTTTGAGCAATATGAGCTTCCCTTCTTAGGCTACATAGTCTCCCAAGATGGACTGAATATGGACACAGCCAAAGTAAAAGCAATCCTAGAGTGATCCCATCTGGAGGAACTCTGGCTTTACAAAGTTTCCTGGGTTTCTCCAACTATTACAGCCAGTTCATTTCTGGTTATTCCACCTTGATGGCACCCCTCACTGCTTTTACTCACAAGGGCACTGATAGCTGGAACTGGATGCCAGAGGCTGTCAAGGCCTTCCAGGAACTTAAGACTGCCTATGGTCAGGATTCTTATCTGCATCACCTAGATCCATCACAGCCTTTTGTTTTCAAGGTAGATGCCTCTACCCTTGAGGTAGGAGCTGTCCTCAACCAGCACAGTAGTGAAGTTACTCTTCTTCCATGTTCATTCTTCTCAAAGGAATTTTCACAGGCAGAACACAACTATGGTATTGGAGATTGGGATCATGGGGCCAGCAAGTTCGCCCTGCAGGAGTGGTGAATCTTCTTGAAGGAGTCCAACACCACATCACTATATATACGGATCATAAACACATAGAGTTTATCTATGTGAGAAAGTTTTTTGATGGACTTGTTACTCTTGGGTTGCAGGAAATCCGGAATTGGCATGACCCCTCGAGTTTCTCCAATGCCAGTACTGGTGGCCTCATGTAAGGCATGATGTTAAGGACTATGTATACTCATGCCCTAATTCCTTCCAGCAAAAATCCTTGATTGCCTGACTCTGGGAGTTGTTACAGCCATTGCAAGCCCAGGGAACCCTGGACCCACTTCTACACAGACTTTATTGTGGATCTTCCTCTCTCTCATGGCACCACTATAATATGGGTGGTAATAGCTTGCTTTTCTAAGATTTCACATTTTGGCCCTTTGCTTGGGCTCCCATCAGCATCTGAGTTGCCACCACTCTTCATCCATCATATATTTTGCTTACACGGCATGCCTGACCACATCCTGTCAGATAGAGGTGTGAAGTTCACTGCCAGGTTCTGCCAAGCTCTCTGAAAGAAATTTGAAATCACTCTGGACTATACCACTGCCTATCACCCCCAAGGTCCTGGACTAGTGGTGCATACATTGAACACTTAAGACTTTCCTACGGGTCTATAGCATTCCATGGGCAAACTTTTCCCTCAATAATCATGTTAATGCTGCCACAGGTTCTTCCCCTTTTCAAATTGTCTATGGGAAGTAACCACAAATCCCGTTGCCATTCCAGCTAATGGTATACCTGCAGCCATACTCTGAGCTGAAAAATTTCAGAGACTCTGGGAACAAACCAAAACTTGATCAATAAGGCTGCCATGAGAGCTAAAAGAGTCATTGGTATGAAAAGGATACTGTTACGATTCTGCTCATGGGCCTAGCCGTGAGCAGCCTCTCACCTTCTTGCTACTTGCTAACCCGCTGTTTGTCTGCCTGCCTGCTCCGAATGGCTGGAGCTGCTGTCTTCTCCTTCTTTGCGGCCAGGAGGCCCCTGATGCTGTTCCATGTAGCTGGGCCTGCTGCAGCCGTGCTCCGTGGCAGGCCCACTGCTATTGCTTCTCCATCTTTGCGGCCAGGAGGCTGCAGATGCTGTCTCCACATGGCTGGAGCCACCCACAGTCTTCCTTCCCATGGCAGGAAGCCGCCTCCGGTGCTGGGCCTGGTTTTTTGGCCTAGTGCTGCTCCTGCTCTAACCTGCAGCAGGGACGCTGCTCTCCAAGGTCATGCCTTCTACATCCTTAGGCACAAGGCCGCGCCTCTTCTCTGCATTTAAAGAGCCAGCAGTAGGCAATCCTCCTGGCTCCTCCTAGTGATGTCATCAAGGTGTTTTCTCTTCAGCCCTACTAAAGGGCTCTTCCTTCAGTTCTTTGTTGCCTTCACAAGGAGTCAGTCATGGAGCTGTACTGCTCCTGGACCCTCTGTTCTAGCTCTTTATTCCAGGAAACTCCAATGTCCACCTCTGATTCTTCAAGATATTCTGTTTTTCATGGGAATTCCCTTGTCTTCCTTTGTAGTTCCTGATCCTTCATTTGCATCTTCATTTCATGTCCTGGTCTCTCGCCGGATCCCATGCCCTTGTCTTCAGATGTCTTTGTCATCTGACCTTCTTGATGTCATCACCTTCAGATCTTCCTGAAGTCCTCACCTTCTGATGTCCTGTCTCTCCTGAAGTCCATCATCCAGTTGTTCTGCCTCTCAGTGCCTCCTTGATGCTCTTGGTTGAGTGACCTGGGAGTCCAAAGTCCGGATGTCCAGATGTCTCAGATGTGTTGTTCTCCAGTTCTCTCGATACTTCCTTGATGCTCTTGACTGAGTGTCCTGGGGGTTGAAGTCCTGATGTCCTGACATTACAGATGTCTTCATGTCCAGATGCCTTGTCTGCAGATTCTCTTGATGTCCTCGTCTTCAGATCCTTCACTTTCAAGCGTTCAGACCTTTTGGATCATTTTTCAGGGAAGCCTTCTTCTCAGATGTCCTGGTTCCGGATTTACTTCCTAGTGTGCTGCCATCCTCTGTTCAACTTCGGGATGACCTTCTGGTGCATCTTCCACGCCGGATCTGAAGCCTTCGCTTCTTCGGGTTGGCCTGCATTGATCATGCTGGGTCACCGAAGCTCTGCCCAGGTCAGCTGCCTCTACAAGTCTTAGCCAGATTCCTATTCATGCTGAGTTTTAACTCTTCTGTTGTCTTTCCACTCATCAAGTGTCTTTATCAATGTTCCTGATGTTCTCTTCAGCCTTGCCTTAGCCTTGTCAAGTATCTTCATCTGACCCCACCTTCAAGTATTGTCTGACCTTGTCTTCAAGTCTTCAGTCTTCAAGACTTGTCCAAGTTTTTGAGTTCCTGTCTTGTTCCAGTACCATCACCTGTCCTCAACCTCTGTCCGTTCTGATGCATTTGCCGTTCCCATACAGCAGGTCCGAAAGGGCTCTCGAGTGGCCGGAGGGCTACCCCAGAGACCAGATTTGCATTGTTGGGTCTCTTCTGATGCATCAGGTTGGCAGAAGTCAGAGTCCCTGGTCTTCAGCCTGTCCACCTGTGCTTGGACACGTCTCGCCTGCCTCGGTGCTTCTACAGAACTATCTGCAGTTGTGCCATGGTCCAAGGGCACACAACTCTCCCCGGAATCGGAACCATTCCCTAGCACTCCCCAGCAGATACTAGTGCCTCAACTCAAAATTAGAGACAAGATAGGGCTGAGTACCAAACACCTATGCCTCTGCATCCCCTCATTACGCTTGGTGCCCCAAACTGGTAACATGCCAATTAGGTCCGCTTCTGTTATCCTCTATCCATGGGGAGCCCTTACCGGGTGAAGTAACCCTACAAATGGAACCAGTCAGTTTAAGGACTGGAGCTCTTCATACGGAATCCATTTCCTTCTTTGTGCTAGAAAAGGCTATGCACCCCTTGGTACCGGGTTACCATGGCTACAAAAGCACATGCCTCAATTCAACTGGGCTACTCTGGAGCTTTCATGTTGGGGCCCAGATTGTCATGGCAAATGTCTGAAGGAAGTTTCACCATTACCCTGTATGCCTACGACTCCATTGATGCCTGGGTTACCACCCCAATACACATCGTTTCAAGATGTGCTCTCTAAAGAAGCGGCTGATAAACTTCCCACAAACAGATCTTATGGCTGTGCGATCAATTTGAAACCAAATACCAAACCACCTAAGGGAAGACTTTAACCCCTCTCGGTGTTGGAAAATAAAGCGATGTCTGAATACATCCAAGAAAATCTGCAAAAAGGTTTCATAAGGCCATCCAAGTCTCCTGCAGCAGCAGGGTTTTTCTTTGTGGGGAAGGACGGAACCCTACGTCCATGCATTGATTATCGTGGTCTAAATGAGATCATGGTCAAAGATCGCTATCCCTTACCATTCATCTCAGAGCTGTTTGCCCGCCTACAGAGGGCTAAGATCTTCTCCAAGCTGGATCTTAAAGGGAGCATATAACCTTGTTCATATTCATTCAGGTGACAAATGGAAGACAGCTTTTAACACCAGGGATGGACACTTTGAGTATTTGATGATGCCCTTCAGCTTATGCAATGCCCCAGCTGTCTTCCAAAACATGATGAACGACATCCTGCGTGACCTACTCTACCAATGTGTCGTTGTCTATTAAAACAAGAAACTATGAAAATAGGGCAAACTTGTGAGAGACATAGGGAAATATTTCTTCTCAAAAGCATGGTAAAGTCATAGAGAAGCCTCCCACTGAAAGTATGAAAGGCAAAAATAGAATCAGAATTTAAAAAAAATATGGGGCAGGCAGAAAATAGCCTTATTTGTGAGGAAATGAAGATAAAGCTGGAGTTCAAGCAGAGTAGATAGAATAAAATAGAAAGAGAAAATGGACAGATTAAATAGGCTCTGTGGTCTGTACCTACTATCGTAGTCTGTATATCTAGGAAGGTTTCTGGCTGCTGGAAGGTCCTGCTCTTTTCCACCAATTTTACTTTCCTTCTCTAACTATACTTGGGCCTGGATTCTATAAGGTCACAGACCTTAGATAATCGAATCCGGTGGTAACGGGGGGTGGGGGCGGGCGAAGCGGGGGGTGGTTCTGCGATAGCCGGCAGCAATCACACCTCCGGGGTGTGATCACTGCCAGCTTTCACGTCGAATAACTACACCATAAAAGGTATAGTTATTTGGCGCGAAACTGGCCTGGATTGCCCACTGTTGGAAATAGGATGCTGGGCTTGATGGATCCTTGGTCTGACCCAGTATGGCATGTTCTTATGTTCTTATGTTCTTACCTTTCGCCAACAGTGATGTGTCTGACTCCTCCTTTTCCGGGGCCGACTCCACCCCGACTCCTCCCCGAGCCAGCTATCGCACGCGAAAAGGGATGGCGATAGAACCATCTTTGAAAATGGTGCGGACCATCCATTTCTCCTTCCATGTGACAGGGCCGATCAATGGCACCGGTAGCCCCTGTCACATGGTAAGGGCAAAGCGCCACCGATGCCATTTTGATTAGTGGCAGCGACGGCCCGAGAGGGAGAAATCACTCCCGGGACCTGCTGGACCACCAGGGCTTTTAGTAAGTCTTGAGGGGGGATCAGAATGTTGGGGGGGGGGGTTGTAATTAAGTAAATTTAAAGGGTTGGGGGTGGGTATTTTTTCAGTTCGAAAAATCTGCCAAAAAAAAATACTGACCCATTGCAAAATGAAGTTTTCCATGCAGTGCCCGACTCGAAACCTGACCCAAAAGTTTAAAATGAAACACATCTCTACCTTATTATTTGTGTGCATCTTTTCTGTTTCTGTAACCATCTTTTTTTTGTGAGGAATTCGGAATTTAATTTTTCAATTATACTTTATAAAGTTTTTTTTTTTATTTTGATACATTTTAAAGAGTGAATTCCCTTTCTTCATTTCCTTTTCTGATGATTACTACATCATCTTCAACTGCTGTATATTTTCTTGGATCAGCAATACGCTATGATGGTATTCTCAGATTAAGCAGCCAATGACTTAAAGCGCATTAATCTCATCCATTAACATGTGTTAATGCAGTATTTCTCTTGTGTGTTAAAGGCTGATTTTAATGACATGCAAATGTGGTATGCTTTAATACAGGCCTTCGTGTATATTTAGTTTACATGGTACAGCATACCTTAGCACAGAAATTTGACTACTCTTCACATGCTCAGGCAATTAGCATTGAACTATTATCTTAAATTTACATCTCATTATTAAGTTAGCATACATTTTGCATTAATGTTAGCACAGGCTTTTTATGTGTGTGAATGTTTGCATTAGCATTAGCATTAATACACTTTAGTACACTGGTCCCTAGGTTTGATCATTGTGCTTCCTGACACACCCTTTTTCGTCTTTCTGCCATTTTCCTTTAACAATACGTGCAAATTTTCCTATTTCTGTGGTCATCTGTGATTATTGGGAGATCTGGGATATCTCTCGTAGTGTTTTGCCATCTTAGGGTTAAAACATTTGTTCTTTGCTGAGTTGTTTCTTATGCCATTTGTAAATGTTTTTGTGGGACTGTTATTTATGTAGTTTGTGGGATTATTTTGTTGTGTAATTTGTGCCTCAAAATCTCATTTCTGCTTTGTACAAGAGTTTATTTTTGTTTTATTTTTTCTTTGTGTACAGTATCTCTCAGATATCAGAAAGTCCTCAGTCTTAATTTTTGACAGTTTTCTACATGCCTCTTCAATTGGCTGGGAGCAAGGTTTGGTCTAGATACCAGAAATAAAAAATTCAAACATTAATTCAATGGTCCCTCTGACACTAACATTCAACTTTTGACCCTTATGCATTGATTTATTCAATTGTCAATAGTCAATAATAGCTCCTTTTTCTAATGTGTATTCCATAACTGCTAGCAGTTCCCCGTGCATCCCTGTGTATCTGACTGTTTAAGATTGTCATCAGATCATATACAAGATAATTTTGCATTAACCTGAAGAAGGGAATATGGCTCATGAAAACTAGATATATATGTATTAAATGAATCCAATAAATAGTATCACATAAAGATTGTTGAACATTATTTTAGATGAGCAAGACAAAATCAGTGGTTGTATTGAAAAAAACCTGTGCTTGGTGCTGATCATAAATAGTAAAACACAACAGAAGCAATATTTATTGGATTATAGAAACCGATTCATTCCCATATAGAGGTTGGAAGGTGACAATTGAGGTGGTGCTCTGTCTCTGGATTCCAGGGATGGGGGTTGAGGAAAGGGACAGAGACTAGGAGCAGTCTAGAGATCACAGGTGTAAGAGTGGACCAGTTTTCCCATCAGTCTCTTCTTTTGGGAGTTTTGGAAGAAGCATACCATCCATGTTCTCTGCTGCATAGCTTCCTCAATGACTGAGGAGTTAGGTTGATGTGGCATTGGCACTAGGGAGTCCAAGAATTGTCCGAGCATGGCAGGGCATGTGATGATTTTGTGGCTCCAGCTCCAGCTATGGCTATGGTAGCCTTCCTTTTCCTGATGCAGAGATTAGTCAGATTGGGGACCGAGAGGGACTTACTTTTGCCTTGGAGGCAATCATTGCAATTAGCTACTTGGGCATGGGTTTTTAGGAACTGCAAGATCAGGTACCTTAGTTTGTTCCCTCTGCCGCGGTCCTCAAGCGTAGCCTCATCATGGGAAGCCACTCCTTTACATAAAATTTTTAAAAAGAGATAAGAGGTAAAAAGCCATCTGATATTGATTCTCTTGGGCTCCTGCAGGCATTGGGGCTGTGACTGTTGCATTGATCTTTATGAATAATGGTCAACCATTTTCATTTTATCATGTTATCTGCCTTTCACCTTCTGTCTTAGAGCTTTTTGGGCCTTGCCTCATGGCTGGTCCTAGGGGCTGATATGTATCTTCCCTGGTGGAACAGGGGTGCATCAGATACTGGGATACTCTGCAGGTGATTTAATAATAAGGTAATTTTAAAAGTAGAATGGTGAATGATTGGCTATTTGCATGAATGTTGGTGTGGATGTAGGAATATTTTTATTTTATTTGTAATAATTGTTGAGAGAATTTATAAGGAATAGGGTTTTTTTTTAATAAAAAGATTAGTTCAAATAAAGTTAGTATACATAGATATAATTGAGTGTGGTACAATTTAATTGATAGAGTACATATATATATTTATTTATTTGAACACAATTTGTAGCCCTCTCAATCTACAATCTTTGCTGGGTAAGATGGGCAGATACTTCCTTTTTTGGAATTAAAACAATTGTTTGATCTTACAGACAGAGATCAATTTGCTTATGTACAACTACATGGGTAGTCTGCCAACTGTTCAACTTCAAGAGGTATTTTGTGATCAACTGGAATAATTCTTTCAAACTGAGGATTTTAGGAGGACACACATTTCTTGGCTCTATAAATCTTTATTGATGATTTAGCTGTTAAGGTCTCTGTCTTCTTTGCTAGATAAATGAAACAGTGAACTCTCCATAGTATTTTTGGACATTCAGTTGAGGGTGGGGTTTCTTGTATCAAGACTTTAGAGTCCTCTGTGAAATTGAGGGAGACATAATTTAAGTTTTTAACACGTGTTTATCTTTCTCCCATACAGGCATATAGGACTGGTATTGTTACCACTGATATCTGTCAGAAATGCAAAAGAGACAGTGGGACGTTGGGTCATGTCTTTTGGTCTCATTAGCCCATTAAACAATTTTGGAAAGGGATTCAAGAGTTTTTGAAGCCATGCTTGGTCAAAATATTTCCTTTTCCCCTGAGGGTGTCCTTTTTGATGATTCTGCTTCTTTTCATATACTGGGTAAGGGTAATAGGCTTTTAATGTATAAGGCCTGTTTGTTAGGTAAAAAAGGTGTTCTTTTGATGTGGACATGAGAGGAAGCTCCATTGCACTGGGCCTGGAGAAATGCCTTCCATGAGTTGGAATTTTTGAAAAAAATGGGACGTTTAAGTTAATGGCAAAAATGTTTCTTAAAACTTGGAATGTGTATCTTCAAATTTTGCCAGCTAATCAGTTCCATAGTTTTGTGCTTAATGATATGTCAGTGTGCATATTGCCTTATTTTTGTACACTGTACAATTATATGGGATTTTGGACATAGTGGGGCAGATTTTAAAAGGGTTACACGCGTAACTTATGCGAGTAACCCCGAAAACCTGCTCCTGCGCATGCTGAGCCTATTTTGCATAGGCTCGGCAATGCACGCAAGCCCTGGGACATGCGTATGTCACGGGCTTCGAAAAAGGGGTGGGAAGGGGGCAGGGCCGGGGGTGGGGCACCAATCTGGGGGCGGTCCGGGGGTGGGAACGAGTCCTCTGGCACAGTGGCTGTGCCAGGGGATGGTGCGCTGGCAGCCGGCCAGCGCGCACGTTACGCCTGTCATGGAGGGCTATTTCTGGTTTTTAAAACTCATCAAACATATTTCACATTTTCTTCTTGGATGCCAAATTCAGTGAATTTACATCCTTTTCTTGGATAGTCACTGTGCTTACAGATGTACAGACAGATGGACATTGATCCCTTTAACATAAGAAAGAATAAAAACGGAACCTAATACGTTATGCCTCTGCTGGACTTTCTAATCTAACTTTCAATTTCCATATGGTGCACAAACAAAATTATGCAAATAAAACATTATTTTAAGGAAGTGAAACAGTCTATTATATATAATAATTATTGCTAACAGCACACTGAATTTGTTATGCAGAAAGGGAGAATCATTCTTCTTTGATTAAGATGTCTTTGTATTCCTAAAAGTTTTCATGTTGAAATAATTTTTATCCTAATAGATATATTAACTCTATTGTTTTTTGATTGTCTTTGGGAAAATCATATATTTGGTATATGGTACTCAGCAGATACAATGTATTACTACATGAGGCATGTCTTTTACCACTTAATCTGATAAAGAGATGTGATAGGAACATCAAATTATTAACTTGCTTCAAAGTGCCCCCAACTGGTAGCAGCATTCATTTGTTATAATTCCCATAGTTCTACATATTACTCTAATGATATATTTATATTGCTGTATACTTTTTATGTGTTTTGAAATTGAATGCACTTTATATTTTAATGCTTTCTGTATTTCATTATTTCTCTGCAATTAATTTGTATTAGTTTTGATATTTTCAGGTTACATATTTAAAGTGACTTCATTTCCTTATGTCACAACCCCCACCCCCTTCATTATTAGGCAGAAGAAGGCCTGAACTAAATGATCTGTTCTATTTTAATTATTTCTATATTACATGCCTAACAAAATAGAATGCCCTAAGCAATACCAGACAGCACAGATGCTTAAAATGTATGACAGATAAAATCTCTCTAGGCCATAAAGCTCAGCATGATATTTAGCTAGATGTTTAGACTTATTCAACATGTATCGTAAGATACCATTGCATATTGTACATTGTTCTGATTTCTGAACTTAAAAGACAACTATTGTCTTTAATTTAGTTTGATGTTCTATTTAAATACAACCTATAGTACTGATTCAAAACCAAAATGGCATATGTTTTTGCCTACTCAGAGTACTACAGTGTTGCTTACATGGAATTAGAAGTGTGACCACTAGAATTAAATAGTTTCCCATTCATGTCATACTGCGGTTCCTGTTGTAGTGCATGCAGGATATATGTATTTTAAATTCTGCTTTTCTCTGGATTCTCTTCTGTTGAGAAAAAGTCTTAATTGTAGTTGCAATTCTTTTTTCTTGAGCTGACTTTGAATGCTATTGAATATCTCATATTAAACCTTAAGGCAATCATAGAGTTTCTTTAGTGGAATATGAGTAAATGTTCAAAGGTTACATGCAGAAAGTTATCATATCTGTGCGTAAGTAGCCTGGATTTGCGTATATGTTATTTTATCAGTATTGAAAGTACACAGGTAAATATACACATGTGCACATTTACCTGCACAAAAAGAGTAGTCTAGGGTGTACCAGGAAGTGTGCAGGGATGTTGCTATTTTACAAGAGATTTATGTTAATACATTAAGGAACTTATTCGCACAATGTTACACCTGCTAATTATCTAGTGTAATTGATATCAGACTCATCTGTCTGCTATTTTTATGCAGGAAGTCTGAGTGAACTGAGGGGAGTTCAGGGTGAAGTACTAGGTAGGAAGGTCTCAATGAACTGGAAATGGATTGAATGTTGGAATTTTCAGCAGACTAATGATTTCATTTATGCGTGCATATATTATTTTAAAATATACCTGTCTCCCCGTATAAATCAGAGCTTTACACGTACATGTTCTATTTTTTGGTGCATAAAATATACACATGTATGATTATAAAACAGGTAGGGAAAGTATGTTTTTAATGCATTTCAAAAAAGAATGCTTACTATGCATACATGCATACTTTAAGAGCTGAACTACTCGGTATTTTATAAAATTCTGCATCAACCAACTGCACAGTTTATAAAATACTAGCATACATCTCCATGCATCTACTTACACACATAAATCTTGTAACATGAACAGGTTTGAAAGTAATTCTCATAATGTTGAGGACAGAAATATTTGTAGCAGCAGGAAGTGTCTATTGTTATCACTAAGTAGAAATCTCCATAGTAACCTTTGCCAAAAGCTTTTCAAAACAGTTTTATTTTTGATATTTTGTTGTTTTTTTTAATAAAATAAAAATAATTAAATTTAATAATGGCAAACTCAGGACTTGGCATCTTTTACACATGGTTTACTTGCTGGGAAAAATTGAGCCTGCAGTGACAATTCAAACCTTCTGCTACCCCCATTCTTAAGACCATAAGAAATTGCCATACTGGGTCAGACCAAGGGTCCATCAAGCCCAGCATCCTGTTTCCAATAGTAGCCCATCCAGGCTATAAGTACCTGGCAAGTACCTAAACACTAAGTAGAACCCATGCTACTGATGCCAGTAAGAGCAGTGGCTATTTCCTAAGTCAACTTGATATCCAAACATTTTTAAACCCCAGCTACATTAACTGCAATAACCACATTGTCTGGCAACAAATTCCAGAGCTTAATTATGCATTGAGTGAAAAAGAATTTTCTCTCATTAGTTTTAAATGTGCTACTTGCTAACTTCATGGAGTGCCCCCTCGTCCTTCTATTATCTGAAAACGAAAATAATTGATTCACTAGAGATTTGCTTTGTTTTAAGCTTTTGGGTCAGGCTTCGGGTCGGGCGCTTCATGGAAAAATTAAACCCTTCAAATTTACTGAATTGCAAACCCCCCCCCACCCCCACCATCCTGATTCCCCACCCCCAAAAAACTTACTAAAAGCCCTGGTGGTCCAGCGGGGTTCCGGGAGCAATCTCTCCCTCTCAGGCCATCGGCTGCCACTAATCAAAATGGTGCCCGTGGCGCTTTGCCCTTACCATGTGACAGGGGCTACCGGTGTCATTGGTCGGCCCCTGTCACTTGTAAGGAGCAATGAATGGCCTATGCACATCCCTATGATTCACATTTACCCATTCTAGACCTCTCATATCTCCCCTCAGCCATCTCTTCTCCAAGCTGAACAGCCTTAACCTCTTCAGCCTTTCCTCATAGGGGAGCTATTCATCCCCTTTATCATTTTGGTTGCCCTTCTCTGTACCTTCTCTAGTGCATCTATATATTTTTTGAGATGAGGCAACCAGAATTGTACACAGTATTCAAGGTGCGGTCTCACCATGGAGCGATACAGAGGCATTATGACATTTTCTGTTTTATTCACCATTCCCTTCCTAATAATTCCTAACATTCAATTTACTTTTTTAACTGATGCAGCACACTGAGATGACAATTTCCATGCATTATCCATTATGATACCTAGATCTTTTTCCTGGGTAGTAACTCCACATCGTGTAACTACAGCATAGGTTATTTTTCCCTTTATGCATTACCTTGCACTTGTCCACTTTAAATTTCATCTGCCATTTCTATGCCAAATCTTCCGGTGTTGCAGGGTCCTCCAGCAATTTCTAACAATCCGCTTGTGATTTAACTTCTCTGAATAATTTTGTATCATCTGCAAATTTGATTACTGGAAACCACTCTAGGCAGGAAACAATTAATGTCACGGTGCTACTTGAGGTTTCCTCTTAAAAATAATCAATTCCTTAGATGGTAACAAGGTAAGTTTACAATCGAGATTAAAAATAGAATTCAAAATAAATGACAACTATTAAACAGTTAAAATTCTGTTTATTTATAAATTCCCTTTCTCAAGAGAATAAAGCTGGTGTTAAGCATATAGTAACAAATGAAATTACAACAACAAGAAATAGTGCCTTATGAATGAAGAACCCGGTTGTGTACAAATAGGGGCAGATTTTCAAAGGGTTATTCGCATAACCCCGAAAACCTGTTCCTGCGCGCGCCGAGCCTATTTTGCATAGGCTCGGCAGCGCGCGCAAGCCCTGGGACGCGTGTATGTCCTGGGACTTTGAAAAAGGGGCGGGAAAGGAGCGGGGTCGTGGGAGTAGTGCCAGTCCGGGGGCCGTCCTGGGACGAGACCAAGGCCTCCGGCACAGCAGTTGTGCCGGGGAAGGCGCACCAGCAGTTGGCCGGCACTCGCAAGATACGCCTGCCAGAGGCAGGCATAAATAATTGAAACAAGGTAGGGGGGATTTAGGTAGGGCTGTGGGTTGGGTTAGATAGGGGAAGGAAGGGGATGGTGGAGGGGAGCAGAAGAAAAGTTCCCTCCGAGGCCTCTCTGATTTCGGAGCGGCCTTGGAGGGAACGGGGAATGGGGAAAGCCATCGGGGCTCCCCTAGGCCTCGGCGCGCAAGGTGCACAATTGTGCACTCCCTTGCGCACGCCGACCCCAGATTTTATAACATGCTCACGGCAGCGCGCGCACGTTATAAAATCTGGTGTACATTTGTGCGCGCCGGCTAGCGCGCACAAATGTACCCCGCGTGCGCAGATTTTAAAATCTACCCCATAGTGAATTATGAATCAAATAAATATAGTATTTACTCTCTTTTCTTACAATCACTGTATTTCTTCTTACACATACTTAAATATAGCTTCCAGTAGTTTTTTGTGAATTATTTTTGTGTTTAAAAAATATGGAATCTCTTATTAAGATAACCCAAAAAAATGAATTCTTAAGTATGTATCCCTTTCTTTGAGTATGGTATGTGTTTTCTCTAATTTCTTTAAATATGAGTCTTTGCTAGCAATTGTGTATTCAGTTTAGCACTTATCTCAGACTCCCTGGATGCAGCTGCTTGGGGGAGGAGCTTGTGTTCATTGTTAGCTATTGAAGCCTTGCCTTTATCCAAGGGATGATGAGAAGCTTTAGATGATTGAATTTGATGCTTAATTTTGAGGCTTGATAAAGTGGACTGAGATAATTACCACTCTTGAACTCATAGTCTGTAACAGCTTCTAGTATCCTATCTTTACAAACTCAATAAAAGAAACTGACTCCCTTCTCAGGATTATCTTCTGCAAACTAAATAAGTACCTTTAATTGTACTTTAATACTCACTACAAAAAGTAAATGATAATCAATTTTTCCCCATCTAATGAGAAAGATATGAATCTTTGAAAGTAAATGAGAATGTAAATGGAACAGGAATTTGTCACATGAGAATGAGATGCATGAGATCACCCATACCCTTATAAAAAGAAATTACACTTCAGAGAAATATTTTCCCAATATCATATGTGAGAATGGAAAGTGTATATGAGAAAAGAAAAGAACTTCTGTGGATTTGAACTTTATCAAACAACATGCAAACTCAGTCACTCAAGTTTATGCTCTTTTACTTTTACCCTGTTTCTCAATTCCATAATTTTAAGTAGTAATGAGAAAATTATGAGAACTTACATATTTACATATTACCACTTATTTATTGGATGAGATTATGAAACTTACCATCCATAAATATGAGAAAGCTCTCTCTGCTTGGTTAAACAACCCAGTAGCTCATTAAGTTCACTTAACCTCTGTCTCAATGTGTTATGGCCTCCGGCTGCGGCCATCTGCGGCAGGCTCAACTCATGTCACGTCATGCTTGGCTCACTACCCCCAGTACAGTCATAGCGATGGCCAGTTGCTGCTGCCTCGTTCCTCCTGGCTCCCTGTGCCCCACGTGGTGGCTGGAATGCCACCCACCAGCATTCTGACCCTGGGCCTCCCTAGGCCCGTGCGCACACCATCTGTCCTCCCTTTAAAAGGCCAATGGCAGGAACTTCAGGCTCATCCCCAGCTGATGACATCACAGGCCCAGGATATTTAAGCCTTACCTCCAGCCACCACCAACGACTTGGCAACAAGTTCCTTGGTCCCTAATGGTGCCAGTTCCTTTTCTACAGACCTGTTATTCCTGCTCTTTGGATCTCAGTGCTTCCCCTCTCCTCGGGACATGGCTCAGCGCAACTTCACCTGGACTCTTTCTGTGCTTCCTGCTCCTCGGGGCCTGGCTCAGTGGTACTTCACCTGGACACTCTCTCAGCACTTCCCGGTCCTGGGGGCCTGACTCAGCGCTACTCCATCTGCACTCTCTCTCAGCGCTTCCCGCTCCTCGGGGCCTGGTTTAGCGCTTCATCACCTGGACTCTCTCTCAGCGCTCCCCGCTCCTCAGGGCCTGGCTCAGCACTTCTTTACCTGGACACTCTCTCAGTGCTTCCTGCTCCTCAGGGCCTAGCTCAGCTCCTCTACATTTGAGCCTCTACTGAAGTGCCCTCTGCTCCTCGGGACTCCCATGGCACTTCTACATTGAGGATCTTGCTCCAGTGCTTTTACTCATCAAGACCTGGCTCAGTGCTGTAACTCTACCGGACTGTGTCTGGGTGTTCCCGCTCCTCAGGGCACACCCCAGCGCTTCTACTACAGAAGGTCCTGTCACCGCATTGCCATATCTAGCACAGTTCCTCTGCACTGCTACTCTCCTGGCACCTGCTACAGCAGGTTCCCCGCTTTAGCCCTATTTCAGCATACCACAGTTCAAGTCTCCGTACCTGCGCCTCCTCATCTCGAGGCCACTCTCGCATGGTCCTGCTCGACACTCTTCGGAGCTGCAGTGGCCTTGCCCCCATTGAGAATCTCTCTCCTTCTCCCTCCGAGAGTGCTCCTGTCTTGGACTGTACCTAACCTCTCTGACACTCTCTGCATCCAGTCGTCTACTCTCTCCGGAATCAGCCACACAGAGGTTCTCAGAAGTCCAGCCGGCCCCAGCATCCAAGGGTTCAACCTGCGGGGAACAAGGGCTGGAACTGGCGAAGTCCCAGCTTGCCTCTGTACCCAGCCAGACTCGCCCTCCGATGGTGGGGACCTGTGGGACCCAACCCTTCAAGTAGCAACAACCACACCTCGGGCCAAGGATCCACAATTCCTAACACAGTGTTATCAGCACCAGCACCATAGCACTATACAGTGCTTCAGAGGAACTTCCCTTACAAGCAGGGAATTTTATTAACCATCCAAACACAGCTTATTTTCCTCCATGTATGTTCTTTATTTACAGAACACATGAATATAGTTATCCCTTTCAAATAAGTGGATGTTAATTTTTGAAGGAAAATTTCTAAAAAAAAACCAAACCCAAAAACATTTGTTATATTTTAATAACCCAAGAAAGGTTATTTTCTACAATGACCACCTTTATTCACTTTTTAAGATTGAATCAATCAATCCTCTCTGTCACAGCACTAACTAGGTTGGCAAAAATACACAAACCAGCACTTTGGTTATTTTTAAAACTGCCATCTATCACTTTTTACCTTTATCAGGATTATTTAAACTAAATTTGACTCTCACACTCATACACAAACATTCACTAAGGAAATCCTTTTAATCAGTGTGTTTCACAGTAGTTTGGCATAACTATAGCCACCAGAATCTGCATCTTTCTCTCTCTCTCCCTCTCTCTCTCGCACTCTTTCAACCACAACAAGCAACAACCGACACTTTTTTTTTTTTTTACAGAGAATATTCCTACTTTGATGACATCATGAGAAAATAGTTCTAACCCCATCTAGTTTATAACTCTAATTTCCAAAAACCACAGAAAAACCCATTGGTGATTACTTTTAGGAGATAAGGATTTTTTTTAAGAACCCAAACATTTACTTATAAGTGAGATAAATCCATAAAATTCACTGTAATGTGACTGATTTATTTATCCCTACAATAACCTGCTCCCTTGCAAGCTCAATGTAAACATGCAGTAACCATGGCATTGCTATAACAACATTCCCCTAGCTCTGTTTTTTTTTTTATTTTCGTCAGGAGAAATGGAACTTATTTTAACAGCTACAGTGGAAATTGTTATCTTGTATGTGGAGAATTTCAACCAAAATTAAACTAAATTCCAGCTCTAAAAAATTTCAAAACCTACCAAAATCACCATGAACCACAGAAAACAGTCCACAAGAAATCCCCACTCCCTCAAATACTATGAAAACCCCTTATAAAACATTCCCCAACACTCATTTCCATATGAAGAGAGCAATAAGCTTTAATCTCAAAACAAGGTGTTTATTATTAGAGATGTGCATTCATTTTAAACAAATTAGACAATTTCATAGAAAATTGTTCGGAGATGCTCACAAATGAAAGAAATTATTCTTAAATTTCAGAAAAATTTGTATTTAGTGTTAGTGCCTGCTAACCATAGTTAGCACACACTAACTCTAAAATGTCAGGGGTAGATTTTAAAAGGTTGTGCGTAGGCATACATGTGCATGTGCTACCCAACGTGCACACATGTACACCCAATTTTACAACTTGCGCACACAAGTTATAAAATCCAGGGTTGGAGCATGCAAGGGGGTGCACAATTGTGCAGCTTGTGTGCGCTGAGCCGTGCAGGCTTCCCCATTCCCTTCCAACTAACCTGACCTTCCCACCCCTTCCCCTAACCTTACCCCCCCAAACCTACGCTGACCCCCCAAAAAAAATTTTCATTGTACCTTTTGTGTCTACCTCCGGGCAGGCACAAGTTGTGAATGCCGGCCACCCTGCTAAGGTGAGCCGCATGCGTCAGCATCCCCTACATGAGACGCTACGTGATGACATCATCACGAGTTACCGGCATGCAAAACTGACGAAAAATAGGAAAAATCTACTTTCAATGTAATACTCATTCAACCGCACTCCTCCAACCCGATAACATCCGATCATTCACAACACATCCAAAACTTCTGCAAAGATGATAATAGCGAAACAAATACATTCTTTACACCCTATACATCATCATGATGTTATGGCGTGCTTGCTAGCCTCGTTGGCAAAATACCAAACAACCAAATGTGATACTCATATACCCTCATACAACCACTGACGATCCACCAATCCTCCAAACAACCATACTCTTGCGAACACACATGCACAAACCAACCCACCTATATACAAAAATAAATTCTTTAACTAACAAATCGTCACTCACCAACCTCTAATACTACCCAACACGCTATCACCTGCAATTCCACCATACCCTATTTATTACCAGATCCAACCTTTAAACACTGTGGAAGATGTTTATCCTGCCATACTGATCTACCAACAATAAATGCTTCACAAAAAAGCTACCCACTCTATCTCGGCATTTAGCCCATGTGGTGTTAAGGTCTGCCATTCGAAAATGCATTTCTGCTCCCACTGTGTAAAGAGGCATTGTATGTCACCTTATTATTATTAATATTATTTTTGGTTTTTATATACCGATCTTCCTGCATTAAATACAAATCAAACCGGTTTACAAGGAACAGAAAATTGCCTGAACGGCGATGCATAGAACTCAGAACATACATAGTAATAGGGCAAATACAGTTAAAATTTAAATTTAACTGAACAGAGAAAAAAATATTAAAAAAATATTTACAATGCATAGTCATAAATGTCCTAAAGCATTCATAGAGAAAAATGTGCTTAGTTAAAATGCAGAGTCTGGAAATGCAAGGTTGAATAACCATGTTTTTAATTTTTTCTTAAAGGATATTGGGCAAGGATCTTGTCTAAGGTCCGGTGGGAGATTGTTCCATTGAGTGGGTCCTGAGGTAGAGAAGGCTCTGATCTTTAGTGATGTTTTTGCTTGAGGGACGAAGAGAGTGCCTTGATAAGCTCTTCTCATTGGCCTAGTGGGATTATTAGGGCGAACTTGGTGAGTTAAATCGATTGGGGCAAGATTGGTTATAACACTGTTTTATGACAAAAAATTTTATGTCATCTACATTATGGGCCAGATTTTCAAAGGGGTACAAGTGTAAGATATGTGTGTACCCCCCGAAAACCTTCCTGAAGTTCCCCCTGCGTGCGCCGAGCCTATGTTGAGTAGGCTCAGCAGTGCGTGTTGGGGGGGGGGGCATGTCGCGGCAGCGCATCATTTGGGGCATGGCCATGGGTGTGGTTTCGGCCCGGGGGCATTTTGGGGGCTTGGCCGAGGCCTCCAAAATGGCTCCCGGGCCTGGGAATCACATGCCGGCTGCCGGCCTTGCGCGTGCAAGTTACGCCTGCCTCAGGCAAGCGTAACTTGTGCAACAAAGGTGGGGGGATTTAGGTAGGGCTGGGGGGGGGGGTTAGGTAGGGGAAGGGAGTGGAAGGGAGTGGAAGGTGCAGGGGGGTGGAAGAAAAATTCCCTCTGAGGCCGCTCTGATTTCGGAGTGGCCTCGGAGGGAATGGAGGCAGGCTGCGCGTGCTTGGCACACGCAGGCTGCCGATTTTGCACAGCCTTCTGCACACCGATCCCGGATTTTAACAGATACGCGCATATCTATTAAAATCCCCTGTACTCTTGTTTGCGCCTGGTGCGCGAACAAAAGTACTCGTGTGCGCAAATTTGTAAAATCTACCCCTATGTGTTTTCTGTAACCAGTGACCTACTAACGAAGCTGACTCTTTCCTGGTACGCACACAACTCTTATGTTCGACTATTCTTTGTCTTATAGAGCTAATAGTGTGGCCAACATATACCAATGTACAAGGGCCTATTGTAGTGTAAACTACCCTTTCAGTAGAACAAGAAAAATGTCCAGGTAATATATATGGATGAGCATTAGATTCAAACTGATATTGTTGAATTGGAAACACATTAGAACAAACTGAACAATGTCCGCATTGATATTGGCCACGAAGACAAGTATCCATTATAGGTACCACACTTCTTTTCAGCCTATCTCTTAAATTTTTACCCTTTTTGGTGGCAAAAATAGGTCAATCTATAAAACCTGATAAAGATGATAGCACGGCGTGCGCCATCCCCGTAGTTTATAACATGCACGTGGCAGTGCGAACATGTTATAAAATCGGGTGTACATTTGTGCGCACCAGGTAGCGCGCATAAATGTACCCCACACTCGTAGGAATTAGAATTGGCCCAAGTGATTTTTATTTTAAAAAGAAATATTTAATGTTATTAAGCTCAATTTCTCCAAAATTCACCCTGGGCTAACAAAATCTTCCTGAAGCTTCTTTGACCTCCCCCCTCCTAAATCGCCAAGGTTTGGAATTTTTAAAGTTTTATTTAACTTTAAAATGTGATCTTGTGAACAGGCTAAACCAAGAAATGCTGATGTAATGATGATGTCAGCATCCCAGCCTGCACCTCTCTACAGCACAGCAGAACAACCCAACAGAGATGCCTTTTACAGCTTCACAGCAGCAATCTTGAGAAGGGAAACTTAAAGCATTAACATTAATTAAATCATCTGATCACTTAGCTACCGTATATTTCGCTCCATAAGACGCAACTGACCATAAGAGGCACCTAGGATTCAGAGGGGGAAATAAAAAAAAAATAAAATAGTGTGCTAAACCGGCTCTGTTCCTGGGTGTCTGTGTGTCTTATGGAACAAATTAGGGGTGTGCATACATTTTTTTTTTGTCCCCGTTTCATTTTCGGGTGTGGGGTGGGCCATTTCAGTCCACTCCCTTGATCAGAAAACTTTTATCATTCTCTTTCATGGAAAAAAAAAAACACCCCAACCCTTCAAATTCAATTTACTACAGCCCCCACCCTCCTGACCCCCCCCCCCCAAGACTTGCCAAAAGTCCCTGGTGGTCCAGCGGGGGCCCTTGGAGCGATCTCCTGCTCTTGGGCCACAGTCCATTGCTCCTACCATGTGACAGGGGATGACCAATGGCACCGGTAGCCCCTGTCACATAGTAAGGGCAAAGAGCCATTTTGATTACTGGTGGCCGATGGCCCAAGAGCAGAAGATCGCTCTCGGGACCCCGGCTGGACCACCAGGGACTTTTGGCACATCTTGGAGGGGTCAGGGGGGTGGGGGGTTGTAGTTAATTATTATTTTTTTATATCTTCACTCCATAAGATGCATAGGCATTCCCCCCCCCCCCCCCCCCCCCCCCCACACACACACACACACTTTTGGGTAAAAAAAGTACATCTCATGGAGGAAAAAATACGGTAACTTTCTAACAAAAAAAATAAAAAATCTGTACCCATTACCCCAGGGTTCCAGGACAAAAAAACTTAAGCCAGACAATGTAAACTTCCCAGGACCAATTTACATTCCTCTGCTTTGCAGACCTAAAGCACAGGAACTCCTCCCAGGCAAGTAAACAAACCACTTTTTTTCTTTATTATAACAAAACTCAAACTAATTCGTTCACAATGTCAATCCCTATCACAGCCTCAGGATCCAATTACAACACCAGGGTCAGATAAACAATTTATTTTCTTTAACCCTATTCATATTACTTGACTCGTTGTATTCCTTTCCAGATCATTTATAAATATATTGAAAAACACTCCTCCAAGTACAGATCCACTTGGACAGGCACTCCACTGTTTACCCTTTCCCACTGAGAAAATAGACAATTTAATGTGCAGACCAAAAGTTTATGTTCATAAGTCCATAAGTCGAAAGGGGGGGTCAATTTCGGTCAATATGGACATATGGAGAATTCCATAAGTTGAGTCTATGTCCATACGTGCACCGATTCCCTAAATAAAATTTAAACCCCTCACCCTCCTTAATCCCCCCCCAAGACTTACCAAAACTCCCTGGTGGTCGAGCGGGGAGTCAGGATGCCATTTCTGAACTCCTTTGCGAGGAGCACGTGACGTCGGCGTCACGTCGGAGTGACGCGGACGTCACGTGATTCCCCGCGGGTTCGCTCCGGGACCCTCGTTGGACCCAAAAGGAACTTTTGGCCAGCTTGGGGGGGTCAGGAGGCCCCCCCCCCAAGCTGGCCAAAAGTTCCTGCTCATTGACTTCTTTAATCGGCTCCTCTGATCAGGCACGAGCTAAGCCTCTCCCTTTCCACTCATTGAGAAGACACCATACAAACCTTCCCTATCCCGATCATCTATTTATTTATTTATTTAATTTTATATACCGGCAACCGTTTGCACATCGTGCCGGTTTACAAGTAACTTACAAACAGAAGATATATAGGCATAGCCTTTACAGAGAACGGTATATAACATTAAAACTCAGTAACAGAACAATTAACTAAGTAACTGGGGAGGGATGGAGGGGGGTAGTCGATACAAAAGGGGGGGCAGCGACATCTTTCCAACATGAAGTCATCACAACAACCCCCTAGACATACTACCAGATCCCTCATCCCTATCATGACTTCCCCCCTCACGCAACTGCTAGGTCTCATGATGTTCTCTCTAACACCGTTCAATGCACAGTCACTGACGAAGAAAACTAACATCCTTAACGACTACCTCTTGGACTCAAAGCCAGACATCTGTGCCATCACAGAAACCTGGCTCAAAAGCTCTGACCTAGCCCTGATAAATCAACTACCGACACACCTTTATGACTTCTTCTCAATTCCCAGACAAAAAAAACGAGGAGGCGGTCTTCTCCTGGCCACCAAAAAAGAATTCAAACTCAATCCACAACCAGTCAAGACGACCACCAAACTCGAACTAGGTCTTTTCAAATCTAATTATCTGCAAATTCTTTTAGTATATGCCCCTCCAGGACTGCTAGACTCCGATGCCTCTCCCCTCATAGAAGTAATAGCCAAACACATCAACACAGACTCGCCAGCCATGATCCTGGGGATTTCAACCTCCATGTCGACGCCTCCCCTCCCACCCCCAACTGTGAAGCTTTCCTCACCACACTCGGGGCCATGGGCTTTGAACAAATCATTGATAAACCTACCCATAAAGCAGGTCACACCCTCGACCTCATCTTCATTAATTCCATCATTTCATACAATAATGTTCTAGACTGCATCCCCATCCCCTTGTCAGACCACTCTCTGATATCAACCACCCTCATGACCCAGGGAAACCCTAAGCCACTTCAGCCTAACTCCACCATCCACTTCATGAAAACCTGTGCTTCAGACAGACTCAGTGAACACCTATCAAATGAACTCCCCAACCTGGATACTACCAACCCCAACACCGCCCTTCAATCCTGGCACAATATCACAGAGTCAATTGCAAATAAATTATGGTCCAAAATGGAGAAAATAATCAACTCGACTCAAAAAAAGAAACAACCCTGGTTCTCTCCAGAACTTAAACAGATAAAACAAGACCTCAGACACAAGGAAAACGAGTGGCGTAAGGCCCCCAACACCACGACTCTGTCCAACTACAAACACATCCTCCATCTCTACAAGAACTCCATCTTAAAGACAAAAAGAGATTTATATGCTAGGAGAATACATGATCTAAAATTCGATGCCAGAGCCCTTTTCGCCTACGTATCCCAACTCACAAAATCCTTTACCCCTGCTATACCAGACGACCAGGCTCAATCTAAAGCAAATGAACTAGCACTCTTCTTTCAGAAAAAAATTGCAGACACTCTAGCGCGCATCCCCACCAACCCAACCCCTCCCCCCTTAACTCCAATACCCTACCTCTCTCTGGAGCCAACCTCACCACCTTCGAACCCACAACCCCACTGGAAATTGAGTCCATACTCAAGAGGCTGAAACCATCCAGCCACCCATCAGACCACATCCCAACAAAACTTCTGCTTCTCATCCCGAATGCTATCTCAAGACCTCTGGCCAACATCATAAACTGCTCACTTTCCCAAGGAATCTACCCTGACAGGCTAAAAACTGCCTCTCTCAAACCCCTCCTGAAAAAACCCAACCTGGACACAAAAGAACCCGCCAATTTCTGCCCCATCTCTAACCTCCCTATTCTTGCAAAAATCATGGAGAAATTGGTAAATACGCAACTCACTGATTACTTGGAAGAGCATCAAATTCTCTATCCTTCCCAATATGGCTTTCTTAAATCGTTCAGCACAGAAACACTCTTTATCTCCCTCTCAGACCACATCCTCATGGGCCTTGACAAAGGACACTCTTTCCTCCTAGTCCTTCTAGACATCTCCGCCGCCTTCGACACCGTGAATCATGCCATCTTACTAAATCGCCTTTCCGACATCAGTTTATCAGGATCTGCCTTCAGATGGCTCAACTCCTTCCTCAGCAACAGAAGCTTTGAAGTAAAAATTAATAATAAAGAATCTCCAGACATCAAATCAACTTTAGGTGTACCCCAAGGCTCCTCCCTGTCACCAACCCTCTTCAATATATACCTCCTACCCCTCTGTCAACTGCTCACAAACCTAAAATTGATACACTACCTCTATGCAGACGATGTACAGATTCTGATCCCCATTACAGAATCCCTTCCTAAAACACTCAACCACTGGGAAAATTGCCTCCAATCTATTAACCACCTCCTCACCAGCTTGAACCTGGTCCTCAATGCGGCCAAGACAGAACTCCTTCTCATCTCCTCTGACCACACGGTCCTAGCCCATCCGACATCTCCCAACACCCAGATCATGCAAGTAAGGGACCTAGGAATAATCCTCGATAACCATCTGAATCTTAAGAAATCCATCAACAATACTACCAAGGATTGTTTTTACAAACTACAAGTTATGAAAAGGCTCAAACCACTCCTCCACTTCCAGGATTTTAGAACTGTTCTTCAAGCCACGCTCTTCTCCAAAACTGATTACTGCAACGCTCTCCTCCTTGGGCTACCCATCTCCTCCATCAAACCATTACAGATGCTCCAAAATGCAGCGGCTAGAATCCTAACTAACACCAACCGGGGAACACACATCACCCCCATTCTCCAGGACCTTCATTGGCTGCCAATAAAATACAGAATTTTACACAAGGCCCTCTCCGTAATCCACAAAACTATTCACAATCAGCAACAACTAGACCTCCAGATCCCACCCAAATCATACTCCTCCTCAAGACCCATCAGAGAAGCGTATAAAGGCACCCTGCAAGTTCCCCCTACGAAATCCACATGTCTATCCACCACCAAAGAATGAGCATTCTCTACAGCGGGCCCGGCCATCTGGAATAACATGCCCACTGACCTCAGGCTAGAACCCTGCCCTCTAACCTTTCGGAAAAAACTTAAGACCTCGCTTGTCCTCCAAGCCTTCCCTTAACTCTCAAAACCTTCAATACCCGACCAGACAAGACTCTACCTTCCTGAATAGGTGCCTCGCCTAGCTTAAACGTTATATTTTATGCCTTTGTTTAATTTTTTCAGATACTCTGTCCTTTACCTCAGGCTACCCTAGCCACACCAAGTACTACCTCCTTGTTATATGTAACCTTCGCTTCTTGTTAAATGGTTGATCAATATTTATCCCCCTGTTATATGTAAACCGATCTGATGTGAATTTTTTCATGAAGGTCGGTATAGAAAAGTGTTAAATAAATAAATAAATAAATAGATAAATAAATGTACCATTCTGTCTGCCTCAGCTTCTTCAGGTCTACCACTCTAGCCTCCAGAGATTGGACTCATTCTCTGAGAGCCATGAGCTCTTTGCAGTGGGTGCACACATACAATATCTCACTAGTGGGTAAAAAAATTATACATGTGACACTCAATACAAAAGACTGGAAAGCCCCACTATTGCTGCCTTCATCTTAATTTTGTTGAGTTCCTAGTTAAGTTTAGGTTGTTAAGGGAGTTTGAATTAGAGTACTTTAAATTTATTGGTGTATTCACTAATTAATCTGCTAGTGACCTACAAGGGGATGATTAAACTCTCAATAAGGGCTTGTACAGTAGTATGATTTAGATAAGAGCCTGATATATTTTTAATAAGAAAGTGTCTCTTGCCTAAAAATCAAGGGTTGAGCTAGGGGTGAATGGGAGGAAAGACAAACACCAGAATTAAATCCCTCTGGCTTGCTTATTATCTCACACACACACAAAATCTAAAGGATATATATCACTCTCTCACCTCTCTTTAAACTTTTTTAAGTCCTAAGATTTCCCCAAGCTCTACTTAACAATCCTCTTCAACAACCATTAAGTGGATCTTCAGTCAAAGGATTGAGATGTTTTAGATTCCAGTACTCTTCTATTGCAAAGAGTACAGGGCCTCTGGAAGCTTGGGCTATGGATTTTGAAGCCTGTATCATTCGGTGTGACCCAAATCCTCTCCTAGGAAATGCTGGGAACAGTATGAAGACGAGCCTTCTGGTTCTCTTCTACTGCAAAGGGTGTGGGGCCTCTGGAAGCTGTGGCTGTGGAAGTCAAAGCCTGGATTGCTCACTGTGACCTCTGGCGTCCTCTCCCGGGGGATGCTGGGAACAGTATACAGATGAGCCTTCTGGTCCTTTTCTACTAAATAATAATAGTTGCTCTATCTCACAGCATAGTTATATCCCATCTTAATTTAATTTAATATTTCTATGCCACTTTTTTGGCAGATTACAAAGTGGTATATTAGGAAGTAGTTAAGGATTATATTATAAGGCAGATACTTGTAGGTTACAGTGAGAAAGATTAGATCAAGAAGAAGAGTTACATTCCAATGAGATAGATTATATTGGAGTATATTACATTACAGCATGATAAATTATAGTGAAGTACATTGCAGTGAGGTGTAATGAGGTACATTACACTACAGCAAATTAAGTTATTACAGTGAGATAGGTGAGGTAAAAATTTATTACATTAAAAGCGCTTTTATTACATATTCCATTAAAGTGCAGAGAAGGGTGTCCAAAATCATAATGGGCATGGAATGGTTGCCCTATGAGGAAAGACTAAAGAAGTTAGGGCTGTTCAGTTTGGAGAAGAGACGATTGAGGGGGGTATGATAGAAGTCTACAAAATCATGAAAGGACTTGAAAAGGTTAATGAAAATTGGTTACTTACTCTCTTGGATAATAGAAGGACTATGGGGCACTCCATGAAGTTAGCAAGTAGCTCATTTAAAACAAAATTCAGTGCATAGTTAAGCTCTGAAATTCATTGCCATAGGATGTAGTTATGGCACCTAGTGCAACTGGATTTAAAAAAAGATTTGGATAAGTTCCTAGAGGAAAAATCCATACATTTCTATTAACTAATAAGGCATTGTAGCTTGATATCTATTTAATGTTTGTGTACTTGCCAGGTGTTGTAACTTGGATTGGCCACTATTGGAAACAGGATGCTGGGCTTGATGGACCCTTGGTCTGACCCAGTATGGTACATCTTATGTTCTTATTTTCTTATATAAGCATTTCATTACAGGCAAAAAGGGATATATATATATATATAACAAGATTTTATATAGGTGCATTTCTTGAATCACTTTGCTTCTTAGTTTTTTAATGTCACAGTTTCTTTGTGACTAGCCAGTATTTACACACTTGAGGGCAATAGTCTGTTGGATAAACAACCATATTTTTAGTTGGCATCAGAAGTCTAAGTAGGCATTGATTCTTTGGATGCATGTATGTGTGTGTGTGTGTGTGTGGGGGGGGGGGGGGTGTATTTGAAAGATCTGGTGCCACACAGGGGAAGGATCTGGACTGACTTTTTTTTTTGTTGGATTATTTTGACTTTTTAGTGATATATTGAAAAAGGAAAACCTTAAACCTTAACACCATTATAAGTGATATTCTTTGACCAAAGGTCTTCCTTGAAACATATTTATTTATTTTTACTATTTGTAGCCCATACAATCCATAGATCTAGGCGGGTAATAATACACACTCATAATTAATGTAAATTTAATCACCACAAAAACAGACCAAGAAATCTAATGCAATCCATAGACCAAGGCAGGTAATAATACACACTCATAGATCTAGGTGGGTAATAATACACACATTCATAATTAATGTAAATTTAATCACCACAAAAATAGACCAAGAAATATAATGCAATACATAGACCAAGAAATCTAATGCAATACATTCAAAGGAGCATCTGATAAAGAATATCTTATTTTACCAGTCAAATTCCTTATTTTAACTCTGATAGCGAGTCTGTTAACAGATCTTATTATCACCCGAACAGTAACCATGTATTTGTTTTAGGCTTTACTGTAAGAGCAGGTCACATATAATCATTGGTCCAAATGTTTGGTTTTTTTTTAATGTAAATTGCAAGTAAAAAGAAAATTACTTCCCGTTTGTGTAATCGCCACCTACTGCCCAACATGACACATGTAACTGTTTCAGGGGCTCGGCAATTTAGAATTATCCCATTTCAAAACATTTCAAAGAGTCTGTCTATAAAAACAAAAGAACAATAATGTTAAAAACTTTTTGTGTCAGCATAATTAAACAAGAAATATATTTATTCTATAGTAGTGTCATTTGATACATAAAAACCATCTTTGAATTAACAATATTACCCCATTCAATCTCAAGATTTAAATTATATGGGGACACTGATTGAATTCGAAAAATCCATTGAAATCTTTGTACAAGTGTCCTAAACTTCCCACACCATTCTGCTTCAACATTGTCCAGTATAGTCCATATTATATCTAAAAAAGTGGGGTTACATTGTATAAAATGTGATACAAATGGAGCTTCCAACTTTCTATTATTGAGACAGCTTTTATGCTCAATTAAATGAGTAATAATTGTGTTTTGTCATTCCCACATAGTATAAATTGCATAGGCATATTATCAAGTAAATCTCAAATGTGGATCCACAACAAAATGTCCGTCTCAATTTAATAACTTGTCCATTGTTTGTGGTCACTTGATCCAACTATAGTTTTAGAGCATAGATGTTATAGTTGAGGCAGTATGTCTCTTCTATGGGAGATTGAAACATATGATCAAAATATAAGGTAGATCAAACAACAACAGATTTAAGGGGAATCTGAAATGTGCCTCAAAACACAGGTATGCTTTTTAGATTCCACTTGTGTAGATTGGTGCAATAATAATTTATGGTTATTGAAAAGAGATCATTAATAATCATGTTTAATACATGATATTAGATACCCCCCTACTTAGACACAGCTCAGTAATTATTTTGGCTTGTACTTTGAACTCAGTCTGATCAGAACATAATTGACATAAGTTCAAAATCAGGTTTTCTTGAATCTGACAGGATGAAAAGTTATTCTTTTTATGAGGTTTTTTTTAAAGATGCTGGTCTTCAAACAATGTGCATCTTTTGAAATTTAATTATCTGGTGATGAAAATTAATTAATTTGGGGCAGATTTTAAAAACCCTACACGTGCCGAGCCTATTGCTGGGTCAGACCAAGGGTCCATCAAGCCCAACACCCTGTTTCCAACAGAAGCCAAACCAGGCCACAAGAACATTCCACTGATGCCCATTCCACTGAGGCCACAAGAACATTCCACTGATGCCCATTCCACTGATGCCAGTAATAGCAGAGGCCATTCTCTAATTCAGCTTTATTAATAATAGTTAATGGACTTCTCCAAGAACTTATCCAAACATTTTTTGAACCCAGCTACACTAACTGCACTAACCACATCCTCTGGCAACAAATTCCAGAGTTTAATTGTGCGTTGAGTGAAAAAGAATTTTCTCTGATTAGTCTTAAATGTGCTACTTGCTAATAACATGAAATTCCCCCTAGTCCTTCTATTATCCAAAAGTGTAAATAACAGATTCACAACTACTCGTTCAAGACCTCTCGTGATTTTAAAGACCTCTATCATATCCCCCCTTAGCTGTCTCTTCTCCAAACTGAACAGCACTAACTTCTTCAGCCTTTCCTCTTAGGGGAGCTATTCCATCTCCTTTACCATTTTGGTTGCCCTTCTCTGTACCTTCTCCATCACAACTATGTCTTTTTTGAGATGCGGTGACCAGAATTGTACACAGTATTCAAGGTGCAGTCTCACCTTGGAGCGATACAGAGGCATTATGACATTTTCCGTTTTATTAACCATTCCCTCCCTAACTGCTGCAGCACACACACTGAGCTGACGATTTTAAATTATTATGCACTATGATGCCTAGATTATTTTTTCTGGGAGATAGCTCCTAATATGGAACCTAACATTGTGTAACTACAGCAAGGGTTATTTACCCTTATATGCAACACCTTGCACTTGTCCACATTAAATTTCATCTGCCATTTGGATGCCCAATCTTCCATCTAGCAAGGTCCTCCTGTAATGTATCACAATCCACTTGTGATTTAACTACTCTGAATAATTGTGGATCATCTGCAAATCTCACTCATCATATTCTTTTCGAGATCATTTATAAATATATTGAAAAGCACCAGTCCAAGTACTCTACTGTTTTCCCTTTTCCACTGAGAAAATTGTCATTTAATCCTACTCTCTGTTTCCTGTCTTTTAACCAGTTTGTAATCCATGAAAGGACATCGCTTCCTATCCCATCACTTTTTAGTTTTTTTTAGAAGCCTCTCATGAGGGACTTTGTCAAACGTCTTCTGAAAATCCAAAAACACTGCATCTACCGGTTCACCTTTATCCACATGTTTATTAACCACTTCAAAGAAATGAAGCAGGTTTGTTAGACAAGATTTCCCTTGGGTAAATCAATGTTGACCATGTCTTTCTATATGCTCTACAATTTTGAGCTTTAGAATATTTTCCACTATTTTTCAATGCACTGAAATCAGGCTCCCTTGTATATATATAGTGGTGTGCCTCATGGATCTGTTCTGGGACCACTGATTTAAATATATTTATAAATTACCTGGAAATGGGAACAACATGTGAGATGATAAAATTTGCTATGACAAAAAAATATTCAAAGGTGTTAAATCACAAGAGAATTGTGGGAAACTGGGCATGCAAATGGAAAGTGAAATTTAATGTGGACAATTGTAAAGTGATACACTTTTGGAAGAATAACTCAAATTATAGCTACACAATGTAAGATTCCACATTAGGAGTCACCATTCAAGAGAAGGATCTAGGTGTCTTTGTTGATAATCTTCTGCTTATTGTGCAGCAGCAGCCAAGAAAGCAAATAGAATGCTAGAGATTATTAGGAAAGGAATGGAGAATAAAACAGAGAATATCATAATGTCTTTATATCACTCCATGGTGCAACCATGTGTGCAGTTCTGGTCGCCACATCTCAAGAAAGATATAGCAGAATTAGAAAAGGTACAGAGAAGGGTGACAAAAACGATAAAGGGGATGGAATGATTCCCCTGTGAGGAAAGGTTAAAAAGGTTAGGACTCTTCAGCGTGGAGAAGAGATGCCTGAGGGGAGATTATAAAATAATAAGTAGAATGGAATGAGTAAATGTTAATCAGTTGCTTACTCTTTAAAAAAATACAAAGACTAGGGGACACAGAATGAAGTTACTAGCTAATATATTTAAAAATATTAGAGAATATATTTTTTCACTCTACACATATTTACACTCTGGAATTTGCTGCCAGAGGATGTGGTGAAAGCTATAATTGTAGCTGTGTTTAAAAACGGTTTGGATAAGTTCCTGAATGAAAAGTCCTTAACCATAATTAAGGTGAAGTTGCAGATATCTCCTGCTTATTCTTGGAATAAGCAGCTTGTAATGTATCTACCCCTTGGGATTCTGCCAGGTACTTGTAAACTGGACTGACTACTGTTGGGAAACATGACACGGGCTTGATAGACCCTTGGTCTGACCCAGTTTGGCAAGATTTATGTTATTTTGTTCTTAAAAATCTCATTTTTAAATATAAAACATATAATTTACTAATAAAATATAATAAAAACCAAAAAACATACATTACAGTTCTCCAAAAGGAGAACTTCTTAAGAAATTCAGGGAACCTCAACATGCGCCTTTTCATGTAACTATTTATGTGCATATCTCTTGGCCTTCGCCATCATGCCAACACACCAACACCCCACCCAGACAACCCCTCACCCCACACCTTTCTCTAAACTTTTATCTTGTGCATGTAACAGGAGATATGTAAGTACCTGGGCGGTTTATAATATCTGTTTGGCATGCGCCGGACTAACTTATATGCAAATCTCCATGCTTTGGTATGCATAGGAATTAAATTAATCTAACAGGCTTTTAACATTGACATCATACATTATAGTATCTAGTTTTCCTTATCTTTCAGTCTTTCTTCATTTGCTTCATCTGTCATTCTTAAAATTTTTCTTTTATTCAAAATTCTGAGATACATAGTCAAAGGAGTTTGTCCAGATAACTTTCAAGTTACTCAGACAAAACCTAAGATTTAAAGTTTTGGCCCCCTTTAACTGGCAAAATTTGTCTGGAGAAGTCATTACTTAGATACTATTTATCCAGATAAGATGGATGCATTCTGGGAGTATTCTGAGGTGGTGTTAATTTTTTTATGTATTTTAGATTTAGCTCATTGGTAGCTCATTGGTAGCTCAAGTATTTAGACTGGATATATATACCTGAGAGCAGTCCTAAAATTATCCAGTTATGCAGATAACTTTTATATTAATGAGCTATACTCAAAATATAGCTGGTTAAGTTGAAAAAAAAAAGTATTTTAGGCATGCAGGCCTGATCTCCCACCCTTCAAAATCATTAATAATTTTGTGAGGAATAACACCCAATCATCCCCTCCACAGCATCCTCCAAATCTCCCCCATACAAGGAAAATATGCTGCTGGTCATATCTGCTTGAGGAGATTACTCACAGTGTCCTCCCTCTGAATTCTCAAAAATATGTAGGCTCTGATCCCCCTCCCATCCTCAAACCAAACACCAACCCTGCCAGACACTCATGCCACCTACCATATACCTCATTCACTGGTCCCCACCTACCTATGTACTAGAGATGTGGATTGTTTTGAAGGTTTGTTTCGGGCTTCGTTTTCAAGGAACCACAGGAAACTTAGTTTTTCCTGCAGTTGGGTTTTTTTTTTTCATGGGACCCCAATTTTCAGATTAATGTGCTAACTCCCATTAGCACACACTAACCCGAAATACAAATTTCTCATTGAAATTGTCAAATTCGGCAAAAATGGATGCACATCTCTACTGTTATGGTTGTGAAGTGTTGGAGTGGATTCTTGGGTACTGCAGTGAGGCCACTCCCATGGGGAGGAGCCCCGTGAGGAACTGCAATACCAGGTAGACTTTTTGCACACAACACAGAGGAGACAGTCTTTATTGTACAGCAAGGTGGCACTGCCCGGGAAGCGGACAGCAGTGGTAGATAACTCCAGCAGTGGTAGTCCAGGGATCCTTGGCTGAGGAGACCCTTCTCACTCTGTAGTAGGTGGAGACAGTGTGGAGAACAGGAACAAGTCCCGGATGAAGAGTGCTGAAGCTGTAGAGGAGATAGACTGGTATGTTAGTACTCACTGAAGCAGAAGCTATATCTTTGAGAGTCCTGGCCGGCAGAAGTTGTTCAGTGGCAGGCACCAGGTTAGGGAGAGCAGGCCCTCGAGAAGCGAGTACCTGGGATCCCAGGATAGGCACCTGAAAGAAAGTAGAAGGACCCCTGAGGAGTGGGTAACCAAGTTAGTAGAATTACCCCGAAGGGTGAAGAGAGTTTCATGTGGCAGCTAGGAAGTGGCAGAGCAGCTTAGACCGGAGCAATTCCAATCCTTGCTAACTCAGTTTGTTAGCAAATGAAGGGCAGGCTAAATACCAGGATGTGCTGACATCACTCTGAGGGGATGCCCCCGAGGTTCCCGCCATGATGTAGATAAAGACGTGGGTGGCATGAGCGCACACCCTAGGAGGCCCTCAGGAAAAACATGGTGAATGCCATCCCCATTGCCGATCCGGGCGATGCTGGAGAGAGCGGCATGAAGACGCGGTGGCATCCAACTTCCCAAGGTTTGAGGAGAGAGGAGGAAGAAAGGTGAGGCGCAAATGTTGAAGCTGTCTGAGACCGATGGATGCAACAGTACCCTCTTTCATAGGTCCCCCTCCAGACCCCCTACCTGGTCTTGGTTTTTTAGGATGTGATCGATGAAATTGACGAAGCATCTGTTTGTCCATGATATTAGCCAATGGTTCCCAAGAGTTTTTTTCTGGTCCGTAGCCCTCCCATGACAGGAGGTATTACCAAACTCTGCCTCTCTTTCTTACATCAAGGATGGCATCTACCTTGTATTCAATGTCTTCTTCTGCATCAACTGAGGATGGTTCAGGAGTTTTGATGGAGAACTCGCTAAGAACAAGCGGTTTCAGCAGCGATACATTGAAAGCATTATGAATCTTCATAGCTGGAGGAAGTTTCAGAATATAGGTGAGTGAGCCCAACCGGTGGAGAATAGGAAAGGGTCTGACAAAGCGTGGAGGAAAGCGGGCATATGGAAGCTTAAGTCTCAGGTGTTTGGTAGAGAGCCAGACTCTATCACCAGGCTGGAAATCAGGAGCCTTGCTGCGGTGAGCATCATAGCCTTTATTTGCTCTTTGACCTGCTTGTTGAAGCATCTCTTTAGTCTTTCTCCAGAGCTGCTGTATATCTTTGGCAGTAGATTGAGCTGCCGGGGACGACACAGAAAGTGGAAGTGGTAAAGATGGTAATGGTAGTCTTCCGTAGACCACTTCAAAAGGTGTAGATCCAGTAGATGAAGCTGGATGAGAATTGAAGGCAAATTCAGCCCAGGGCAACAGTTCAGCTCAGTCATTCTGTTGGGAACTGACATAAGCACGGAGGAACTGTTTGAGTGTTCTATTCATTCTCTCTGTTTGGCCATTCGACTGAGGATGGTACGCTGAAGTGAAGTCAAATGTGATGTCAAATTTCTTACACAAGGCTTTCCAGAACTTAGCTGTAAATTTAACTCCTCTGTCAGAAACAGTGGGGCAGATTTTCAAAGGTTATGCACGTAACATACACATGTAACCCGAGAAAATCTACCTCTGCGCGTACCGAGCCTATTTTGCATAGGCTCGGCAGCACACGCAAGCCCTGGGACGTGCGTATGTTCCGAGGCTCCAAAAAAAGGGTGGGGCAGGGGTGGGGCTGAGGCCTCCAGAACAGCCACCATGCCGGGGGATGGCACGCCTGGCCAGAGGCAGTAACTTCAACAATAACAGTAGGGGGGATTTATATAGGGCTGGGGGGTGGGTTAGATAGGGGAAGGGAAGGGAAGGTGGGGCGGGCCAGAGGGAATGGAGGAAGCCTACACAGCTCGGCATGTGCAAATTGCACAATTGTGCACCCCCTTGCGCACGCCGACCCTGGATTTTATAACATGCGCGTGGCAGTGCGCGCATGTTATAAAATTGGGCATAGATTTGTTCGCGCCGGGTTGGGCAAACAAATCTACGCCCGCACTCAGGTTTGAAGATATGCCCCAATATGTTTAGCCATGCCATGTAGGCAAAAGATGTGACTGATGAATAACTTAGCAAATTCCATAGCTGATGGCAAGCCAGGGAGTGCCACGGAGTGAGCCATCTTTGAAAATCGATCCACTGTAACCCAGATGGTATTGTTACCTCCAGAGAGTGGCAGGTCTACCACAAAATCTGTAGCAATGTGGGTCCAGGGCTCATCCGGTGCTGGCAAGGGTTGCAGCAGGCCCCAAGGACATCCAGGTGGAGGTTTCTGTCTGGCACAATTAGAACAGGAAGCTACATAAGCTAGAGTGTCTTCCTTCATGGTGGGCCATCAATAGTACTTTTGTAGCTTGGCCAGTGTTTGCCATTGACCAGGGTGTCCAGCCAGTTTCGAATCATGAGCCCATCTTAGTAGCTTCTTCCTTAAGTTGTGGGATACAATGGTCTTGCCCGGGGTACTGGATGTGTAGCTGAAAGGACCACTTGCTTCAGGTCAATAATATGCTGAGGTTCATCAGGAACATCCTCCAGGAGGAAGAACCAAGATAAAGCGTCTGCTCTGACATTCTTGTCACCAGGGCGGTATTTCAGTAAAAAGTCAAATCTGTTGAAGAACAGGGACCAACTCGCCTGACTATGGTTGCGGCGTTGAGCGTGATGGAGGTACTCCAGATTTTTGTGATCAGTGAACTCAGTGATCTGATTTTGTGCACCTTCAAGCCAGGGGTGCCATTCTTCAAATGCCATTTTTAATGCCAACAGTTCTTTATCCCCAATGCCATAGTTCTTCTCCGCTGGTGAGAAGTGTCGGGAAAAGAATGAACAGGGGTGCAAGGACTTAGAATCATCTATCTGGCTTAGCACAGCCCCAACACCTACATCAGAGGCATCGACTTCCACAATGAGGAGGGGGGGGGGTGTAGGGTCAGGATGACGAAGGCATGGCTTGCTTTGAAAGGTGTCTTTTAACTTCTGGAATGCGGTCACAGCTTCAGTAGACCAATTAGCGGTATTGTCTGCCTTCTTAGTCATTACTGTCAATATGAATAGAAAACAAATGCATGAGTAGAACATTTTTGTTTAAATTCAAAGATACCTTCCATAAGTTTCAGGAGCCCATGAATGAAATGAAAATTGTCTCATTCATTGCATTTTAGCCACTCATTTCAAACAAATCCACATCCTTACTCCATATTATAAGAGACACGATAAAGCAATTATAGTAAATTTTTTCATATGATCATGAGTAACTCATTAATCTAATTTGGAACTTTGTACAAGCATATTTTATTAAAACTTATTATTTTCAGTTTAAAGTAGGTTTTGCAGTATTCCATGAATATAATGTCAAAATCGCCCATAATCTAAGGTTTAGCATATAGAAGTTAGGACACTTGCTTAAGACCATCCAACTAGCTGTGGAGTTGGGTCTGCAGCTTTTCTCATTCTTTCAGCTTTCATTAATTGTAGTTTTCTTGAATTCAAAATGGTAAATTAAAATACTAGCAGCTATTAAAGCAAGCTATTTTAAATATATTTCCCTTTTAATACAATCTCAGTAAAATTTAGACATATTTAAAATATGGAAATTGGAATACATTATAAAACACCTTTTTTTGCTTAATTCTTTTATTCATTTTTTCCCCATATGAGACAGAATTCTTTGTTAAGCCATGCATCTTAATGAAAGGAAATTTAATCACTTTTCTTGTGAGAGGTATTCTGAAATATGACTTAATGGATGCCTAACTGATTTTTAATTAATTTCATCAATTTTAAAACTTTTAAATTAAAACAGTTCTTCCAATCTTTATAAATGAAAATTATGTAAATGTTGCAGTATGTTACCACAAAGCAAATAATGTTGAAAAAACACAGACTCCTAAAAGTGTACTACATGCCTAATTAATAGGCATGTAATCAACTGAAATAACAGCACATGAAAGCTATATTAGAAAAAAAAACCTTAATTAAGCAATGTAGGCATAAAATTCCAGACATAATTAATACATCATGGAATTCCACAACTCTCAGGAGACTTCAACATGTTTCTTTTGTAAACAATGTTCATGTAACAGGGCTTTAACTAGGAATTCTTTTCAGCTTTTCTTTTTATTTTTGTATTACATTTTATGCTGGATGGTCCAACTGTTTTAAAGTATGACACCTTCTGTTTGACATAAATTAAACTTCACATACTTGGTTTTCAGGCACTTTGGTAGCTGAAAGATGTTAAAATGCCATGACATGGATCACTACTTTGCAGTCTGATTTATTACAAACAGCAGGTGGCTAATAACTAAACTCGTGCTATGGCGTCTCTGAACAGTTGGCTTATTTTCTAGCCCAGGCTTTTGATTTTCAAATGAAACCAAGTGTGTAAAGTCATGTGTTTGATACAAGAGGAACTATTTTATTAATAGATTAGAGAAACTTCTAACGGCATGATTTTGATGTATTTATAACCACTAGAAATACTAGAAATGGTTACTTCACCTTGTGATGGATTGGGGATTCCCTTAGTGATATCCTAAAGGGCAGGAAATAAATCATTTGGGGCAGTTTATATGTACTACATTCAAACTTTTCTTTATAAACCTAGATGTCTTTCTGTGCTAAGCTAGAGATGGGACTCACAAAAGTTTAAAGAACATACAGAAAAAGCATAAATATGATAAAATTATTGATAAAGGATCCAATGTGGGTTGTTTTTGGATAGCATAAGGTTAGACTACCTCTAAAACATCAGGCTCCTGGATTCAAAATGCTTTATTTACATGTATTCCTGACCACAAATTTGGTCTGTCTTTTCAAAACTGTTTTATTAATTTTGACTATACAAATAGACTACAGTATTAACCTAGATAAACTTCTAAATAGACTTTCTAAATTTAACATCTTATATAATACATTACCAGCTAGGGATGTGAATCGGAACCAATTCCGGTTCCGATTCACATCGTGAATTTTCCTTCGTGTGGTCCGATCGGGGGTTTTTTTTATCGGCTGCGCCCGAGCCGATAAAAAACAAAACAAAACACCCCAACCCTTTAAAACTTGCTCCCTTAGCTTCCCCTCCCCCAAACATTTTAAAATTACCTGGTGGTCCAGTGGGGGTCCCGGGAGCGATCTCCCGCTCTCGGGCCGTCGGCTGCCACTAATAAAAATGGTGTCGATGACCCTTTGCCCTTACAATGTGACAGGGTATCCGTGCCAATGGCTGGCCCCTGTCACATTGTAGGAGCACTGGATGGCCCACGCCATTTTTAAAGAAATATGATTCACATCCCTATTACCAACTTTTATGCACCACCTTGTCTAATTTTGATTTATTCTATTGCTTAATCATTAACTATTATTCTGTTTTCTTGCTAAAATTCTTATTATTTCTTGATTTGCTCTAATATAGACTCTATTCTCTATTACTATAATTTCTTTATTTCAGCTATAAGATTTTTGTCTTGTTAAATTAATAGGTGGACCTGCGAGCATGTAAAAGGCCCACAACTTACCTGGGACCGTGGGCAGAACTCGGGCGGCGACGCATCGGCGGGGCAGTGCTGTCAAAATTGGCCTCGGAGCACTTCTGCGCTCTGGGAGCAGTGTGGGGCCAGCATCAACGGGGTGTGCCTGTGCTCCAGTGCCTCCCAATGACGTGAGCAGTGTCGCCGCGCGGGGGGGCATTCCTACTGGCTTGCATCATCGGGGACAGCCGTGGCCGGCCCTGATGACGTTGGCCCATGTATTTAAGGCACGAGCCGTGCCGCAGCTGGCATCTTTCTCCTCTCCCCAGGGACCAGCAAGCACAGCTGCAGCGCGGCTTGCATAGCCAACCAAGTGAAAAAAAATCACTTGCAGAGGCGGAGGTGGAGATTTCCTTAAATACCTAAAAATTCATATACTTTAAAAGGCTCTGCTGTGGCTATGTGGCTCACAGGTTCAAGTCCAGCTGGAGGACAAGCAATTAAAAGAAAATATAATAATTCAGACTCCCAGCAGCCATGTGGGACTGGAAAACATAGTCCACAAGGCAGCAATTAAAAAAAAATTTTTTTTGGAGCTAACAAGAAAAGAAAGGCTCCAGTGTGCCTTCTGTGCGAGGCAGCCACCCCCAACCAGGAGCAAAAGGAAGAAGACATCACACGTGAAAGGAAAAGATCAGCGCAACAGTGAGTACCCAATGGGAAGGGGACCGAGAACCCGCTACGTGGGGCAGAGAGGCGCCTCTACTCAGGGCACGCCAAGCTGAAGGGGAATGAGGACGGGGAAGAGATCATGAAAGGGACCCCCTGCAGCACGGGACGTCGGAGGGAAGAGGTCATGGAAGGGACCCCTCGCGTGGGACCGAGGTTATGAGCGTGGATCATGGTGCACTGAGGACACGGGTCCCACAATGAAACAGGGGGTGGCATATGACTGCAGTAAACTGCAAGAATAACACTGCAAGCACGAATCCTGGTCTGGGGGCCCAGGCACAGTCTACGTGTTTCCCTTATTTACCGGGGTTCCCTCCACTGTGGGCTTGTGGACCTTGAATGCCACCAGCCAACACCGACGGCAGTAGCAGCAGCTCAGGACCTAACACATTCCTGCAACGGATGCAAACAGCTTACGCTGGAGGGATGCCATACCCGGTATATCCATGGGGATATTGGCTAGGACAGCAAGGCACGCAGAACAACCAAGGGGCTCAAGGGAGAGATGATAAGAACTCACTGGCAGCAGGGCACAGCGGGTGTGCTGGACACACGCCAAGAAGAAGAAATAGCAGTAACACTGTGGCCAATAGTCAGTCCGAAGGAGTGACCCAACGCAGCGAGACAACCGGTGCAATGACCAATAGCAACAGATAGACCATACTACTTGAGGTGCGTGTGGGGGACGCAGTCGCAGCAGAACCTGCGCTCGAGCAACAACAGTTGGGTGAGTTATCTGAGCATAATGTTTCAATTCCACAGCCCCTCGCTGACACAATGGCAGCGCAATCATCAAAAAAGAAAGGAATCAGAAAGCGGAGGAGAAGGTACAGTTCAATTTCCAGTGACAGGAGCTCATCTTCGGACTCCGATAGTGCAGACGAGGTGGCAGCAACCTCGACGCCGGCAAACAGCATAGCCCCTCTATGGTTAAGTGTTCCGAGGAAGCTGCAAAAAAGGATTATGAAGAGAAAATACATTGACATCTTCCAACTTATGGAAGGAAGGAGAAGCTCAAGAGACAGAAAAAAAAAGAAAAAAGGCAGAGATGCACTGCCAGAGGACAGCAAGACTACACCGTGCAACATATGGACCTGGACCAGAGCATATCTCAGACTGATGAGTGTCATAACAAAATATGATCCATCGCAATGTGGACTGATGCTCGGGTACTCAGACACAATTTTAGAGACGCAAAGAGCACATAAAGGCTGAGTGTGGCTAAATTACGATGAGCACTTCCGAGACAAGATGGAGGACTACGGAACAATGTCATGGGGGACCCACGATATTGACCTATGGTTAAAATAAATGTGGGAGGACGCAGAAGAGCATCGACAAGGTCATCATACATGGGAGCAGCCTACGGCAGATCGGCAAAAAATCATAGTAACGCCTGCTGGAGATTTAACAAATCTTCTTGCACGTTCAAAGATTGCAAGTTGAAGCATGTTTGCTTGCTTTGTGTGGCACCCCATTCTGCAAACAAATGTACAAAGAAGATGGCCACGGGGAGTTCTTCCCCAGGAAAATAAAACGAGGCAATGACAAAAGCAGCCTCGCCAATTTGACTGGACAGAATGTTAGAATGGCTTGGAAAATACCCAAAGAAAGAGGATGCTGAGAGGATTGCCAGTGGTTTTAGTGAAGGGTTCCGAATTCCTTACCAAGGAAAGATCAGAGAGTTTACAGCCAATAATGTAGCATCTACAACTAGACATCCTGAAATAGTACAAGCCAAGTTAAACATTGAGCTGTCTTTGGGTAGAATGGCAGGCCCTTTTTGCAACAGCCCCATTCCAAAATATGGCATTATCTCCTCTGGCGGTAGTACCAAAGAAGGAGCCAGGCAAATACAGATTGATACAAAACCTATCATTTCCACCTGGGCTCTCGGTCAATGACCACTTGCCGCAGGAAGAATGTTCCGTACAATATGCATCATTTGACAGTGTGATCACTCTTCTCTGGAGGTGCGGAGAGTCTTCAGTCATGGCAAAAACTGATATCAAATTGGCTCGGCTGCTGCCAGTACACTCATCTAGTTTTCCTTTGCTGGGCTTCAAGTTTTGTGGGATGTTTTACTTCAACAAGTGCATGCCCATGGGTTGCTCCATGTCCTGCGCCTATTTCGAGGCCTTCAGTTCTTTTTTACACTGGGTGACGGCAAAAAGGGCACAGTCAGACAATATAATCCACTACTTAGATGACTTCCTGTTCATCGGCCCGGATGGAACAGAGACAGCAGCTCACCTGTTGAGGACCTTTCAGGAGGTGGCACAAGATTTTGGAGTTCCGCTTGCACAAGAGAAGACGGAGGGGCCAACTACTACCATGTGCTTCCTCGGCATTGAATTGGATTCTAAGAGGATGATATCCAGACTCCCAGTGGACAAATTACAAACATTGCGTGACCTTCTGGACAAAGCATCCAAGGCGAAGAAGATGACACTCAGGGATGTGCAGGCAATGTTGGGAGCATTTAATTTTGCCTGCCGAGTAATCCCTATGGGCAGAGCCTTCCTGCACAGACTAGCCACGGCAACAGCCAGAGTTCAACATCCGCACCATTTCATCTGAATATCTCAACCTATATGCAAGCACATGACGATATGGGCCTTGTTCCTGAGCAGTTACAATGGTATATCTGTCTGGCAGGAGCCACCGGTCTCAAGCTGTGACTTGGACATTTATTCAGATGCTTCTGGGGGATGGGGATTTGGCGTGTTATGTCAGGGTGTGTGGGCCGCCATGAAATGGCCAGCCGCATAGGTGAATGAAGGAATAACAGCAAATATATCATTCCTGAAGCTTTTCCCCATATGGGTGGCGTTGATAATCTGGGGGGAGCGCTTGCGGACAAACACATCATATTCTGGTGTGACAACCAAGCCGTCGTTTCAGTCATTAACAGACAGTCAGCCAAATGTCCACGGGTGGCGGACCTGTTTCAGCAGGTAGTCCTAAGTAGTTTGCGCATTAATACCACTGTAAAGGCGCGACATGTTCCAAGAGCTTGTAATGGTGTGCTGATGTTCTATCTCATGCTAAATGGTCTTTGCTCCACAAACAGGTACCTGATGCCGACGAACTGGCAACTCCAGTACTGGAGCACATATGGGCAATTGGTCTCCAACCACGTTAGAACAGTTGCAGCGATCTGTGGCTCCCCTGAGACAACATGGTTGGAAAAAAGGACTGGTAGCAGAGGAACAAATTGTGGCACACTTATCAGGGCCAAGGAAGCAGGACTGTCCAGGGGCATGGTAGTGAAGCAGTTAGCGGGGCTGGCATTTTTTATAGGAGCCCAAGGTCGGGGGGACCCTACCAAAGGATTTCTGACTCGAAAAATTTTGAAGGGTTGGGGAAGGAGATTAGGGGCCCAGAGGGACGGGCAGCATCCCAGAACCCACGATTTATTAATATTAATATGACAGAGGTTGGGCGACGTGTACCATTCAACATTCGAGACACAATTATTTAGATTAGCTTTTATGCTAGCCTTCTTCGGCGCTTTACATGTTGGCGAGCTGGTGGCAACATCCAAGAAGGATGTCGGTCACACGGGAATGCTGATGCGGAATGTCACAAAGCAAGGGGACATGATGAGGATGTTCATACCAAGGTCCAAAACAGATCCATTGGGGAGGGGAGTGACACTAAGATGATTGCACAATCAGGTCACTTGCCTGTTGGCTAATTTAGAGAAATATCATGCCATGTGTCCTAGGAAAGGGGATCATTTACTTATACATGCGGACAGGCCCTCCCTTAAGGCAATACCAGTTTTTAGCAATCCTCAAGCCATCCTCAATTGAGATAGGAGAGAATGCAGATAACTTTGGGACACACTCTTTCAGAATAGGAGCGGCCACTAGCACGGCGCAGGCAGGGTTCACAACGGAGGCCATACAACAGATAGGGAGATGGTGCTCTGCCGCGGTAAATTCCTACATCAGACTGGATCAAGTCAGTATGCAACAGGTTGATTAATTTGCTTATTTCTTTGTAGAATCATGTCCTAGGTCAGTACAGGTGTGGATCATGAGGCACTCATTCATGCATTGGGTGGAACAGAGGGCCCAGCAGCAAAAATACAGCCCACACCTGAGCTTGGCACATTGGGGGGTGTGCATCACTTGGATGGGAACGCGTGGAATGTGCTGGGAGCAGTTACTACCCACACTACGGGTCAAGAGGGATTCATTGGCCAGACCGGACATCATTATAATACACCTGGGTGGTATCAATTTAGGGGTAATGTCATGCATTACCCCTAAATTGAACCGTTTATTCTTTCCTATCTCTTCCTTCTTCTCCAAGTTCTGCTACCCTTGTTATTTGTAACTGCTTCTTCGGTCACCCCAGTTCGAGTTGATGTATTTAATGCACTCCCGTTTCATGTAAACCAGCAAGATATGTTTTCATGATTGCCGGTATATAAAAACCTTAAATAAATAAATAAAATAAATGCAGACAGCTGTTACGACGGGTAAAGAGAGACCTACAGGAAATACAATCAGGGTTTCCGGGAGTGCTTATTTGCTGGTCTGACATAATATCATGCATTAAATTTGCTAAACAGAGTTATGGGGGAGAGCCCGGAAGAAGTTAAACAGACAGGTCGGAGGTTGGTTGCTGTCAGATACGGCACGCATAGGCCGATCAACAGTGCAAAGGTTTTTACCGGCAGGCAAGGTACACCTATCTGATATAGGGCACGACCTTTTCAATAACGAAATACAGGAGGCAATTGAAAGTAACTACACATGGTGTAAAGTGGCAGCAGCTAAGGTTTGGTTTGGGGGGGCACCAGGCAAGTGTAAACACTACCTGGCGCTGGTGGTGGGTACCCAGACCAATAGAGAACTATTAGGCATATGTCAGCTGTGGGGCTGACAAAAGCCGGGTTGTAAAATGGGTGGGGACCATGCCCGGAGTCAGGGCCCCCTTGCTTGTAAACGTAGAAGGGGGCTGGAAGCAATGTCGCCTTGCTAGAATCGTGGTGGGTGACAAAAGGGGGCGTGGTCCCAGGCGCGGTAAAACCGTATGTTTGGCCCGGGTGGGTGAATCGTTATAATGTTGAGTTCATATTAACTGTTATGTCAATAAAAGCTGCGGCCAATTCATACCAAAATTAATGTGTAATGTGCAATTATTTCGGGATGGAAAGAGGGGCAGGATGACGAGAGGAGCCCGAGAGGCATTACGGCTCCCAGAGTGAAAGATGAATTTTAAAAGGGATATGTGCACCAAGATCAGGAGATGTGCATGCATGTAGGACAAGCATGAGTTCACCCAATTTTAAAAGGCACCTACATGCATGCACATCTCCTGAGGCACAAATAGTCCGATTCAAAAATGGGTGTAGGATGGACATGGTTTGGGTGGGGCATGGGCTTTCTGTGATGAGGCCATGAGATGTGCATACAAATACTAATTTACCTGGGTGTGCACCCAAGTCCAGTGCCACATAACTTTATTTCTGCTTTGGAGGAGATGTAAGTTAAAAAAAAAAAAACCAGCCATCCCTGAGGGGATTAAAGGGTCTGGAGTAACTGGGGAGAGTGCAGGCTATTAAACCAGGGGTGGGGGGGGATTGGAGGACCTAGTTCTCTAGACTGGGTGAACTGGTGGATAAAGTAGTAAAACTTGTCATTGCGTAGACATGTGCCAGTTATAAAATTCCCCCCACTTGTGCGTCTTATGACCAGATATGGAGACTGTGCATGCGCAGTTGCAAAATAGAGTGCCCACATATGCAAGCCCAGATTATTTTATAACATATGCTCATATGTTCATTTATATTAAAAAAATATCTGAGTCCCTGAGTGCGTGCAGATGCATACTCATCAATATGCGCCTATGTGCCCCTTTGAAAATTATCAACCCTGGGTATATTAATAAAAAGTGCTAAACTGAGCTGGCCCAGTGGCTCAGTGGCAAGTTTTGCATGTGGTGTCAAATTTGGGAATGCCATTACAAAAGGCCTAATAAGCTATAGAAACACTTTGTGCCCACTGAGAACCTCAAGAGTAGTCCTTTCACATATATCCAATTGGCAATGAGTCCTCAAAAGAGCAATTGAGTCTCATTCTTACATCTAAATATATGGTTGCATTGTAGTAGACAAGGAAGTAGCTAGGATCTAAGTTATGGAATTGCATGCCTAGTAATATATATTTAGATCAGCGGTTCCCAAACCTGTCCTGGAGGACCCCCGCAGCCAGTCAGGTTTTCAGGCTATCCACTATGAATATGCATGTGATAAATTTCTGTTCTTAAATTTGCATGCACTGTCTCCATAGTAAGCAAATATGTCTCCTGCATATTCATTCTGAATAGCCTGAAAACCTGTCTGGCTGGGGATCCCCAGGACCTCTGATTTAGATGATTATTTTATCTTTTGTAAAGCAGTAAATATTAGGGATGTGAATCGTTTTTTGACGATTTAAAATATCGTCCGATATATTTTAAATCCGTCCGATATATTTTAAATCGTCAAAAATTCCCCCGATTTATCGTCAAAAATCGTAAATCGGGGGAAGGGGGAGGGGAAGGGGGAGGGCGGGAAAACTGGCACACTAAAACATCCCTAAAACCCACCCCGACCCTTTAAAATAAATCCCCCACCCTCCCGAACCCCCCCCCCAAATGTCTTAAATTACCTGGGGTCCAGTGGGGGGGTCCCGTTGTGATCTTCCACTCTCGGGCCATGGGTGCGTTGATAGAAAAATGGCGCCGGCGCTACCTTTGCCCTGTCATATGACAGGGCAAAGGTAGCGCCGGCGCCATTTTGGTTCCTATCCCCCGACATCACGAGCGCAGGAGATCGCTCCCGGATCCCCGCTGGACCCCCAGGGACTTTTGGCCAGCTTGGGGGGGCCTCCTGACCCCCACAAGACTTGCCAAAAGTCCAGCGGGGGTCCGGGAACGACCTCCTGCACTCGAATCGTGTTGCCGGCCGTACGGCAAAATGGCAATGTTTGCTCTGACAGGGTTTGTTCATACCTGCTAATTTTCAAAGTGTACTTACAGTCATAAATCCTCTTAAAAGTGAGGGCTGAAGGTCCAAATGTATTTTCTACACACTAACCTCAGCTGTTATGAAATTGTGGACTAAAAGGTGAATTTAAGAGTTAGATGCATCAAAATGAGCACATATGCACATAGTTCCTATTTTATAAATCTCAAACTCACATACAGTATTGGTGGGCAAATAAATTTGCTTGTATAAAAAAGGGATAAGCCAGGATTATTCCAGGGTGGGACCAATATTTACTCTTATAAGTTGCTATTTTAAAATCATAAATCCGATGTGCTTATGGCTGTACCTGAGTAGATGTACACCTGCTAATTAGCAGGTGTAAGTCAGAATGTAATTCTTTATAGGCAAATACTGACTAGGTAAGAAGTCTGGATAAAATGGGGTGAGTGCAGGCTGAAAAACCATGGGGGTCTTGATGACTTAGAGATACACTAAGAAAACTGGTTCACTAATTGGTTTAACTTTTAATTTCTTTCACATGCACATGTTATATAATTCGATAATTTACATGTGTAAAACCCAAGTGCTAAAGAAAATACAATGTTAAATTTCCTCGAGTAAATAATTAACATTAGGTGTGGCAAATACATTTGCATGGCAGATGTCCACCACTTATCTGGATAATTTTTTACTTATTTGGATAATTCTTTACTTACACTGCTACGTGGTGGCTAGTCAGATAAGTCTTAAAAAGCACTAAATAGCTGGATAAGTAAGATAGCCGGACAAGTCTTCAAACATTAATTATTCATCTATATTATTTATCTGCCTATCTAGCACTATCCTTTTATTTATCATCTATCTTACTTAAACAGCTCAACATAACCAGATAACTCACGGCAGTCCTATATAGCTGGATATTTGTGGCCACTTAGCTGGATAAGTCTAAACTTATGCAGCTATATTTAAAATACATGCACATCCAGCACAGCTCTCTGCTTCAACGGCAGGGGAGTAAGTCTGATACTTCACTTTCAATGCATATTTATTTATTTATTTATTTTTAGTTTTTATATACCGATCTTCTTGCATTAGATACAAATCAAACCGGTTTACAAAGAACAAAGAACTAGCTAAAAAGGCGATACAAGGAACCATGAATGTAAAACGAAAAACTTAGGGTAACATAGTCAGATAGTTAACTGACCAGTTTAAAAACAATTAGAAATTACATATTGATAAAGGTCACAATAAGTGAAACAATCCAATACATTGTGCAAAGGATCCATTAGGAAGTGGGCAGTAAGAAGTTAAGAAGGGGATAAGGAATAGAGGAAAGATAAGCAAGATAAGATTAAAGGGTATCTGAGGGTCTCTTCGAGGGAACAAGAGTTAGAGAAAAAGAGAGAAAAATGAGAGAGGATTAATAACAACTAAACCATACTAGTGGAGAGAAATGAGCAGGGAAGTGTTGAGATAAAATAAAATAAAAAAATAGAGGGACTTTGATTAGTTAGAATGAGGGTTCTAATTAATAATAACTAATAATATATACTAATATATAATAATAAATAATAATAATAATAACTAATAATAATAACCAGCATAGCTCTCTGCTTCAGTGGCAGGGGGGGGATAAATAAAAGTGGATCTATATATAGACAACAACCAACAGGGACTGAATTACATAGTCGGGGTAAACAAGCATGGGTGTAGCTTGCTTATTGCGATGGTTACTATCCCTAACTAATTAAGCTAGATATTTCACTTAGTTGCAGTTCCAGCGCTGCTTTCTAGGGATGTGAATCATTTTTTGACGATTTAAAAAAATCGTCCGATATTTTTTAAATCATCAAAAATCGGTACAGTGAGCGATACAATAGAAATTTTCACGATTTATCGTGAAAAATCGTTACTCCCGTTAGTGTCCACTAACAGGAGTTATTTGGGGGTGAGGGCGGGAAACCGGCACACCAAAACAACCCCTAAACCCACCCTGACCCTATAAAACTAATCCCTTACCGGGGGGGGGGGGGGGGTGAGGGAAGGTAAGGGGTCAATTTTAAAGGGTCGGGCCTCACTAAAAAAAAATTAACGATGTGAATCGGAACCGATTCCGATTCACATCTCCAGCAATCAGATTTTTTTCTCCCTCCAGCCGAACCCGATCGTTAAGACGATCAGGCACAAGATTTACATCTCTACTGCTCTCTACATTAATGGAGGGTGGAAGGGAAATAGAACCAAAAAGGTTACTAAGGGCCAAGAGTAACAGATGAGAAAAAAAAAAAAGAGTGCGAAAACTTGCTGGACAGACTGGATGGGCCGTTGGTTTTCTTCTGCCATCGTTTCTATGTTTCTATGTTTCCATGTGTTTTTGATACGTGAACATATTGGGTGGATTTATATGTATTTTATATAGTGTATGTGTGCATTTGCAAACACAATATAAAATATTGTGCATGTGTCCAAATAGCTGCCAATATGGACACATGTTTCAAGTTGCACACCCTGTTAAATGTAAACCGGTTTGATGTGATACCTGTCATGAAAGCCGGTATAGAAAAATAGTAAATAAATAAAATAAATAAATAAAGTTATCTTCCCTGTGTTCACTTGGACTGGTGCAAGTTAAAAATAATCCTCTGCTACTCCATACTTCAAGCTGTGGTTCACTGAAAGCCTTCTTGTGTGTAAGCAATTGTCTCAGTGTTGCCTCTCAGATGTTCGCCTATTCCTTCACCCAGTCTTTCATCAGTGCTATTGTTTTCTTTTAGTTCAGTATAAAATGTAAATCAGTTCAAATTAAAACACAGAGACCTATGCAATAAAGCATAATAGGAACATTAAGGCTGTTTTGCATATACTGAAAATAGCATGCTGTTCAACAAGGTCGTAACTTGCTTGATAAATTTGCCACGAATGACACAATGGTGGACAAACTTAAATTAGTGTTTCTGCATGTGTAAATGAAATAATCTCATATGTAAATGAGGCTTGAATGCATGCTTGGTAAATAATCTGGCATGGTCTCCATACACTATTTACTGAATGCTTGTTAAAGCCAAAAAATTAGCTGCTGTTTCAAACCAAGTGTTATTTACAATGCATGCTAAGGCCTAAAATGTTTCTCTGTCTGGAAATCTCCTATGGTAACTGTCCCAAAGTGAAAGACAAGTTAGCAGGGGGGGGGGGGGGGGGGGGGGCGGGTTCCTCCTGGTTTTTACATCCTGCTGATGAAATCTGCCAGTCACCTTCAGCCAATAAGCTCTCTAACAACACACCCCTCCCCATTAAACAATATCACCCCTCCATTCATGAATTTCATCACCCCTTTCCTCAGAGTACCTTCAACCTTTCTCCTGGAGAACCATCACAACACCCTTGAGCCCCCTTTGCATCTCCAGGCCCTACTAGCAGGAATCCCCAATAACCCAAACTTCCTAACCTCTCTGAAGGCTTATCATTCTGGAGGGTCAAAATATTAATGGGCAGGAAGTATGTCAGAGCCCTCCTGCCTAGACCTCTGTTGGCTGCTGAATGACATAGCTAAAATCACTTCACTAGTGGTACCATTCAACAACCACTGGTAAGTGGTAATATGGGCAGGACGTCCTCTCGTTTGTGAAGAAAGGGAGCCTCTGGAATGGAAAGCCTTCATTCTGGAGAGTTAGCTGGTGCAGGGGAGGAAGGAGGGTCAGGATGATTGGGCTTCCTGCTGGGAAGAGGTCAGAGGGATTTTTGTGTGTGTATGTATGTGTGTGAAAGGAGGTTTCTGATGTTCTGGTGGTGCTCCAGGAAAGGGATAACATTTGTGGTAGGCAGTTGTGTAACTAATCTGGAGAGGTAGGATTTCATAGCATTCCAGGGAAGAGGTTGTGATGGTGCTGGGAAGGCTGGGAGAGGGCCAGTTTTCATGTTCAGGGAGAGAAAATCTCCTCTAATATCTATTCCTTTCAGATGAGGCTATTTAATAATGGGGATATCTCGAAGCAGATAGAATCACCAACATACCTTTTTGAGTCCCTGTAATTTTTTAGCCTGGGCACACAAAATGTATTTCATAACATGTTAACTGCCTTTATACTGAGATGTTTTAGTTTTTAGCAGGCCACACACTAACAATTTTTAACTCAAGTTTTGTTGCTTATGCCCCATAACAATATATAAACAGGTAGAGAGTCCCATCAAGCTAGGTTGAGAGAACCTTGCACAAATATCATCTTGGAGTGAGTTTCCTCACTCCGTAGGTCATCAAATCTTCACAAGAGACCACTGTTCTGTTCGTATGTCTCACGTTGAATGTCAAGTGGCCCCTAACCCCCTACACTAATACCTAAACCTCACCTCCAGTTACTAGGTGGGCCACCCATATCTTCCTGTCTAGGAAGAGGACATTATGGCTAGGCTGGCTCTCTCTCTCTCTCTCTCTCTCTCTCTCTCTCTTCTGAACTCCCTGGGATCATTAACAATGGTCCCCCAGTGGTTGAATGCAGGAAATTACAACAGGTCTGGCACATCACAAAGTCTGAAAATGTTATTGCAATTTGTGCTAAACTTAGCTCTTCGCATAGGTAATTAGCGCAAATTGTGATAAACTGTTTATTAGCATAAAACACACCACTTTTGCTATCACATTTTGATAAATCCAGGCCTATATTAGCTAGACAACACTGAAAGTCAGTGTTGAATCAGCCAGCTCCATCCTGGGATGCCCCCACCCTGCCCCGAATTGGATAACATTTTAGCTGGATAACACATTATCTGGCTTTCTCAGGGTCACCCAGCATGAGGGGATACCAACTATTGTCTGTCTAAGTTCAAACCTAGATGAACAAAAGTTGCTAAATCTCGGCCTCTCACCTTTTCATATTATGTGCATTTCATCTGAATGCACTGTAAAAATTTTCTCATAATGACAAACAGTCCACTATTGTTTTTAAATGGAAACTTGTGTTTTTTATTTATTTTTATTAAGTGAAAGTTGCAATGCAGAACTGAATATGCTAAGATTTGCTCAGACCATACTGCATGTCCTTCTGCTAACTCATTGCATTTTAATGTTTGCTATATAATGAATGCATGTAAGTTTTCCTGTTTTTCTTCTTCCATCTCTCAGCAAAATCTTTAAGTAATGCCTTAAAAAGTCAAGTCAGGAAATCTCTGTTACTCCTGAGAAGGCAATTTCTTTTCAAATTACATTTTACTCTGACCTTGGTGGCTGGGGAAAAGCAGGATTATCCACTAAGGTTCAGTACCATATAACATCTTACTTTCAAACTGGTTATTTCTTACTATTTTTTTTCCTCTTAATCTATCAGCTGAAAGTAGGAAGGGTTTAAATGCTGGAATTAGTCTTCTCTTCCTTCAATCTGGACCCCAGACTTTGTTAAAAACTCAGAGGTGAATTTCCAAATGATATGCATGTAAAAAATAGCATGTGTACATAAAATAGCAAGCCGATATGCATATGCTATTTTAAAAACCACAAATAAACATGTGCCTGTAAAAAAAAAAAAAAAGGGATAGGTTAGGGATATTCCAGGGAGGGGCCAAAATTTGCATGCATATATTGCTATTTTGCAACCTGCCAAAGTGATGTGTATAAGTGTTTTACTTGTGTATATTTACTCTTGCTCAATATCTGGTGTATGTGATCTTAAACATCTTAAAAGTGAAAAAATGGTTGGGTAGGGAATTTGGATGAAATGAGGAGACCTCAGGCTGAAGAAACAGGTGGGTCTTCATGAACTGCAGATGGATTGGGTAAAATGGCAGACTAATTGGTAAAAATGGTAATTTCATTGCCACGCACATATAAGAACATGCCATACTGGATCAGACCAAGGGTCCATCAAGCCCATCATCCTGTTTCCAACAGTGGCCAATCCAGGCCATAAGAACCTGGCAACTGCCCAAAAATTAAGTCTATCCCATGCTAATGTTGCTAGTAATAGCAGTAGCTATTTTCTAAGTCAACTTATCCAATCCTACACTAACTGCACTAACCACATCCCCTGACAACAATTTCCAGAGTTTAATTGTGCATTGAGTGAAAAAGAACTTTCTCCGATTAGTTTTATATGTGCCACATGCTAACTTTATGGAGTGCCCCCTAGTCCTTCTATTATCCAAAAGAGTAAATAACCAATTCACATTTACACTATCTAGACTTCTCATGACTTTTAAACACCTCTATCACACCTCCCGTTAGTGTACGCTAACATGAACTATGAATTTTTCTGAAATTTAGTAAAAATTCTGTTCAGTTTTCATCACCCCCTAAACATGCCGATTTTGACAATTTTGTTGAAATTGTCTACTTCGGGAAAAACAAATGCACTTCTCTAATTTTTACTTAGTGTGCCCTACTTATTTTAGTACACATTCATTATGTACACTAATAAAAATAAAATAAATACAACAAATGTGGATTTATGGATTTACTAGTCAATTTTTGCGTGCCAAAACTATGAGATACGCGAATGTCTCAGACACGCGTGCACCATGTGGATTTTAAAGGCCTGTGACAGTGCATGTATCTTCTGATAGGCTCACAAAAACTTTTGGGGGAAAAGGGGCAGGGTATGGGCATGGTCTGGATGGAGCATAGGCAGGGAGTGGGCAGGTTGGGGCTGAGGCAGGATTTCTGCGCATACTTATTTATGCACAAAAGCGCAAGCTGAGGTCTCTTACTGCATAACTTTATTTCTGCTATGAACTTTGTGTAAGAAATAAAATAAAAAATATAAGCTACTTAGCAAGGTTTAGGTCTGGCCTAACAGAGTATAAGGTAGGCAAAGTACCTACATGAGCAAGATGGCATTTGTGTGCACATATGCACATCAATATGAAATCATGCGCACATATATGCGCGAATAGCCAATTTTAAAATTCGCACAAGTTTACACACATATGTGTATATGTTTTAAAATTGCCACATCCATGTGTGTGCCGGAAAATGCATTGATATGTGTGCCTGCATGCGGCTCTTAAAATCTACCTCTTTAGTTTTAGCTCACACCTTATCATTGGTAGTTCAAGACACGTTACATTTAGGAACAGTTGGTATTTTCCTATCCCAAAAGGGCTAACACTTTTTCCCATAGACCTACAATGGGAGAAAAACCTTTGTAAATCAGGTCCCAAATAACAGGGTAAAGTTACTTAGCAAGGTCACAAGGCATGACAGCAGGATTTGAACCCTGGCTTCCCTACTTCCCTGCTTTGCCCCCTCATACAGGCCGATTCAGTAAAGTCCACGGGAGAGCGGGCATTCGCCCGCTCTCCCAGCGCGTGCTCAGGCCACTCGCCTGTGCGCACGATTGCAGTGTGCAAATGAGGCCCGGCGGGTAGAAACAGGCAAAAGAAGGCGCTAGGCTCAACGGACACCGGCAAACTTGAGCGTTCGGTTTTTGACCCGACAGCCGCCGGCCGACTTCCAATTTTTGTTTACTTTTTTTTTTAAACTTTTTTTTACTCTTCGGGACCTCCGACTTAATATCGCCATGATATTAAGTCGGAGAATGCACAGAAAAGCAGTTTTTACTGGTGCCGGGGTAGGCGCTAATTTCTGAAAGTAAAATGTGCGCTTGGCTGCACATTTTAGTTTCTGAATCACGTGCAAATACCTAATAGGGGCCTTCAACATGCATGTTGAGGGGCACTATTAGGTTCGGCGGGTTGGACGCGCGTTTTCCGCCCCTTACTGAATAAGGGGTAAGGGATAACACGTGTGCAATGACAGGTTAACAGTGCACTCCGTCAGAGCGAACTGTACTGTATCGGCCTGTGTCAGTGCCTTACCATGCTCATACCACTGCTGTTGGTGGCCCTTTGCCCTTTTTTGGTGCTTTGTGGTCTTCATTCCACTGTTGTTGGTGCCATTTTCTTCTCTTTTGGTGCCTTGGGATATTCATGCCCTGGGGCTGCTTTGCCACTTTCATGGTACTTTGCAGTCTTCTTATCACTGATTGTGATGCTTTACTCCTCTCACAGTGCCTTGGACTGCTCTTGCCATTGTTTGTTCTGCTTTGCCTCTATCACTGTGCCTTGGAATGTTCATGCCACTTTTGATGCCATCTCACTTTATTTAGTATCTAGGAGTACCCTTTCCTCTGCTGCCAATCCTGCATGAAAGTTTCATTAAACATAAATAGAAAATCCCCATTTTAGAGTGTAAATAGGTTGCATTGCTTCCCCCATCGACTTTAATGGAAAATAAATGGACAAATGAATAAAATAAATAATAAAATAAATAAATTATCAAGACCTGAACTAAACAAACAAATTGCTAAACCAAAATGAAGCGAATGAAAAAATAATGTGCCTATGTATTTCCCTTGAGGAAGTCTATGCCAAGATTTAGCACAGCAAGGTGGAATGCACAGAGCTGGGAGTTGGCAGTGAAGGAGAAGGGCATAGATAAGAGGGAATGACTTGCCTAATGAGTGAAGTTTACAAGGTAGGTTGTAGTGAGAAAGATATGAAGAGATGTAGTGAAGAGCTGCAAAATCAATGCACTTCTAGGTGGGTAACAGAAGCTTCAACTATATGAGGAAATGGATAAGGAGTCAATATAGTGACTTGAGAAGAGGAAGACAATTATTACTGAAAGATAAGTTGAGAACTTAGAACCATGCATGAAGGAGGAAATGAAAGAATTACAGGAGAGAACAGAGGATAAAGAGAATCTAGATAAGCAAAGGAATATCCAAATAGATAACACTCTTGCAGAGATTGAAAATTTCATCCCTGTTAATTAATTTAAGACATGGAATATTGAGATTCTTTATATGAAAACTAAGCACGACAATATTGAATTAGAATACACAGAGCGGAACAAATGATTTTTAAGAAAGAGGGGAGTTCCAGCAAAGTTATTTTCTGCATGCACACCTTCCAAATCAAAGAGGTTTTAAGAATCAGTCAGGGACTCAGCATGCTGGTGTAGGTCTGAGTATTGATCAGTAACACAGCTGGAGCTTTTGCTAACCTGAATTGGTCTTTTTCCTTTGAAAACTTCTGTTCTATTTTGAAATGGTCTGAATGTCATAGAATGTTATTTTCTTGTAAGGAAGAATTTTCACAGCAGACACTGACTCTAACTCCAAATACTGTACATGATTTATTTTTTATTTTTTATTTTTTTGTTTGTGGGGGGGCAAAACTTGTCATTGTTATAACTGTTACAGAGAGGTCGTTATAATGAGGAAATCTTTCCACTCAGCAATTGAACTCTTTAAACTTGGCTGTATTTTCATTTTATATTCATATTGTTTCTTTCATGGTGAGGTTTTTATTCTGTTTCATTACTGACACAAACTGACAAGACTGGGTGGCTAAATGGCTAAATATATTACACTTTACACACTGTAAAGGAATGCAGCCATTTTTTGACAGATAAAATGGTAATAATGGGAAAAGGGTTGAGAAAATAAAAGACACGGGAGAGGGAGAGTTTGTGTTGAGTTATGTATGAGAGTTTATGTGTGCATCCATGCAAAGAAGTAGAAAACCAGAGAGTGTAAAATGACTGGGTAGAAATCATGGGCCATTATCTGCCATCATTTAATATGTCACTCTGTAATTTCTGTCAAAAGTTCTGAAAAAATATTTTTTAATATCTTGGAATTAGTGTTTTATTGGTGAATATTTATATATTCAGTTGTTTATTGCTTAGTCTTGCTCCTTTAAGCTTCCAAGTTTAATTTAAATTGGCTTTTATTGAGCTAAGCATTTTTCCCCTGCATTTATACTGTCTACTCACTTAGGGGCAGATTTTAAAAACCCTGCGCACTGGCGGCCTATGTTGCATAGGCCGCCAGCACGTGCAAAGCCCTGGGATGCGCGTAAGTCCCGGGGCTTCACTCAGGGGGGCGTTGTCAGGGGTGGTGCGGCATTCAGGAGCATTCCGGGGGGGGCGGGGCCATGGGCATGGCGCCGGTGCAGGGGCGTTCTGGGGACATGGCTGAGGCCTCCGAACCAGCCCAGGCCGGGGAATGGCGCATGTAACTTTCTGGACAAAGGTAGGGGGGGATTTAGTTAGGGCTGGGGGGGGGGTTAGGTAAGGGGAAGGGAGGGGAAGGTGGGGGGGCTGGAAAAAAAGTTCCCTCTGAGGCCACTTTGATTTCGGAGCAGCCTCGGAGGGAACGGAGGTAGGCTGCTCGGCTCGGCTCGGCTCACACAGGTGCACAATTGTGTACCCCCCTGTGTGTATGTACTCCCTTGCACGCGGCAGCGTGTGCATGTTATAAAACTGGGCATAGATTTGTTCGTGCCGGCTTGCGCGAACAAATCTACACCCACGCATAACTTTAAAAGTCAACCCCTAGTTGTTGCAATGGCAGTACCTAGTTAGTACCTTCCTTCCAAAAACTCGCAATCATTAGTCCTAATTTTGAGTACTAGGGAGGTTTGCAATACATTGTGTAAAACCAATATGAGTGTGGGCTTGCAAAATCTTTTAAGGAGTGATGCACAAACAATTAATGCGCACGTGATACAAATGTCAGAAATAGCATTGTAAATTTCCCATCAACACTATGTAATTAATTGTAACACTTTGTAAATAAGTTAATTTATTCTGTTCATTCTTATTGCCTAAATTATTCCAGCTACTCTTCTTCTCACCCAAGTTCAATTTTCCCTTGTTTTATTGTAACTTTTTATATCTACCTATAAACACCAGTTTTTCGTTCAATGTTATCACTCCCCTGTTTCCTGTAAACCAGCATGATGTGATTTTATCATGAATGCCGGTATAAAAAAAGCTTTAAATAAATAAATAAATAAATGGTCATTTTATTCTCATGAAGAGAATCCACAAAATGCATTGACTAAATGCAAGATCATGCTATTTACTGAAGGCATACTGAACACATTAAATTGATCATGCTCTGTTTCCTCTTGACACCTCCTGCTGGCTTCCAAGGAATATACAACTAAAGCTGGTTCATGGAGGTTGCTTGTCAGAACAGAGGGGAGAAGTGGGAGTGTTAATATATGCAGATGGGAAAATCAAAGGAAAGTGGAGAGTTCCAGGAGAGCAGAAAAATTGACATAACTGTGTGCTTAGAACCATCTGTTTTATGTGTCAGTAAGGATCTTTAAAGAGCAGTGTAAGAGAATGTGCCTGAAGATAAAAGGGAGTATATGCAAGGAGGAAGTCCAGGGAGGAATTTGGCTACTCTGATTCAGGATGACACCAGTATCTTACCTTCCCTTTCTAAGGTCACACTCTAATGCAGGGATTGTAATGGCTGCACTTCAGCTACTGCATTAAGCTAGCAGAAATGAATTCTGCCCTCAAACCAAAACATTTGGTCAGTTCAAAAAAGCTTTTGAGGCTCAGACTACTTTTCAGTCCCAGACCTCTGAATGCCTGCAGTGGTCTTTGGTTACACTAACAGGGGTCGATTTTCAAAAAGAATTAGCTCACATAAAACCCAGATTATGCACAGTTGCAAAATTCAACTGTGGGTCATTGCATGTAAAAGCTTACCTGTACCGTGAATACACTCTCCTTTTGAGGTAGATTTTAAGAACCTGGCATGCGCATCAATTGGGGGATGTGCGCACAAGTTGGGCTTGGGTGCACTGACCACATTTTAAAAGGCACACATATGTGCACTTATCTCCCACTGTGCATACATCTCACTTGATTTAAAAACAATCATGGTTTGGGCATGGTCTGGGCAAGGTGTGTGTGTTTCAGGGCATGGTCAATAGATGTGCGTGTAAATACTTACATGCCCCAGTGGGGACCAGGTCCTCTGCTGTATCTTTATTTCTGCTATGGAGGGGGTATAACTGTAAAAAATATTTCAGAGGGGTTTAAAGGGTCTGGGGTAACTGGGAGGAAGGCAGGCTATTAAACCAGGAAGGCAGGCTATTAAACCAGGTGGTTTGGAGGACTTAACTCAACACTAGGTGAACTGGTGGACAAACTGAAAAAAATGTTCATGGAGTGGACGCATGCTGGTTTCAAGATACCCTGACTTACATAATAGAAAAACTATTTATGTGCCTGAGCACTCGCACAATTAAAACTGTGCACACATGCGCATGGCCAGTCAATTTTATAATGTACACATATACGTGTGCAAGTTATAAAATGGTCGTGTATGTCGGTGGGCACCTGTGACCCGGTTTGAAAGTTACCATCGGTGTATGTATTTGCAAGTACAGTTCCAGGGTGCCGAGTTGTGGTGTGTTATTTGTATGCACGCTTTCAATTTTTGAAAGTGTACATGTAAATCAATACACACAATGCTACACCTACTCAGAAGCAGGTGTAATTTTGTGCGTGTGTATCAGTGCATGATATAAGGACACCAGGGAATTTTCAAGATGGACATGTACGTATAAGTATACTTTGAAAATGTATGCTAACATCTGTGGGTATGTTGTACCCACATATTTTAGTCCTTTTAGGGCTGTTTGAAAACTACCCTTCTTATCACTATTATAGTATCTTTGAAAATGTATTAGCCTTCTACAAATAAAGAGGATAACATTCAAACAGCTGTGCGCACCCACATTTATTTATGTTTATGGATGCAAGAAAATATACTCCTGTATTTTATAACTTGTTCATATGTGATATACACAGGTTATAACATACAAGTAAATGCACCCTGCAACATGTGCATACATGTAAAAAGGCATATGAATACATTTTGCACTTAATCAGATAAGTAGTGTCAATTGGTCAAAAAAAACATGCACTACCTCTGATCTACATATAAGATATACAATCAACTCAGAAGGACTAGGTGCAATATCATGCCCAAATTTTATTATTTGCAACTTTAAATATATTTCACAAACATATTACATAGTTCCCACTATGTGACCACCACCCCCACACCCCCATATGCAATTATGTGATTGTGTTTTGGATCATAAAACTGGTGGTTAGATATCTAAAGGCTGTTCTTTAATTCTTTATTTTTTATAGAGATGAAAGTGCAGAAGGTTCATGAGTCTGCGGTGTGGTCCTAATTCAAATGAATTTAAGACATTTTAAGGCTGTATATAGCCTATCGTTTTTATAAGGCAGTGTGAGTCTGAGACTGTGATGGAGTGACAACACAACAGGCTGGATTTGAGTTTGAGGTTGATTAAAAAGAGAGTAAATGGAGTAAAAAGAGAGCAGGCTGGTATCGCTTTGATTAATAGTGGTGGTTCACAAGGAATAAATGGTTTATGATTGTTAACATGAGACAATATAATATGTGATGTATGTTATTGCATTTATTGTTGTTTATAGAGTCCGGCACTATGATTTAGACCACATACAGCATATATACTTGCATCAATCAAGAATTATCCCTGAGCTGTGATTCCAGTGAAAAAACGTTTTCATCCATGAGAAGTCAACTGCATTTGAATGTTTATTCACATATGATCTAAGTTTGTTACACATTTGATTGGATTTAATTGTAATTCCCTGAAGAAGCCCATTTATCTATGGGCGAAACAAGTCTCGTCAGATGGTATATGAGCGTAACAACTGTGTAATTATAGATGGGATGATATATGAGGGGAATAATTATGTAATTACGGATGGAATTACATGTTAAGTGGGAAATTTTTCTCTGATGTTGTATAAAGGAGAAGAGATATGTGGTTTGATTTTAAGTGGTATGAATGTTGGGTAATGCATGTTTGATGGTGGTTTTAGATATTGATGGGGGCGTGTGGTCACATAGTGGGAACTATGTAATATGTTTGTGAAATATATTTAAAAGTTGTGAATAATAAAATTTGGGCATGATATTGTGCCTAATCCCTCTGAGTTGATTATATATCTTATAAGTAGTGTCAATTGTCAGGATAATTTCTGATTTATCCAGTGATGTAGTCAGAGAGCTGTTTAAGTAGCACTTTTAACATTTATCCAGCTATCTGACTTAGCCAGATAAGCAACATTTAAGACTTATCCGGATAAGTAGCAACTTTTCTGCTACTTAGAAAATAAGTTGCAACTTGTACCGTTATGTGTTGCTACTTAGCTGGATAAATTGGGACATATCTAGATAAGTGTCACTTTCAAGATATATCCAGATATATAGTGTGTAACTGCTATATCTCTATCGGGCCGATACTGTAAAAGTTGCAGGAGAGCGGGCGAGTGCCCGTTCTCCCGGCGCGTGCACAGGCCACTCTCCTGTGCACGCAATTTAGTATCGGCCCACATGCAAATGAGGGCCTGTGGTAAAAAGAGGTGCTAGGGACATTAGCGCCTCCCTAGTGCCTCTTTTTTGACAGGAGCGGCGGCTGTCAGTGAATTTGACAGCCAACACTCAATTTTGTCGGCATCGGCTCTCAAACCCGCTGATAGCCACGGGTTTGGAAACCAGATTCCGGCAAAATTGAGCATTCAGTTTTCAACCCGTGAGCCGTGAGCCACAAGCCGATTTTAATTTTTTTTTTTTAATTTTTAATTATTTTTAACTTTTGGGACCTCCGACTTAATATCGCCATGATATTAAGTCGGAGGGTGTAAAGAAAAGCAGTTTTTACTGCTTTTCTTTTTACTTTCCCGGTGATGGCAGAAATTAACACCTACTTTTGGATAGGCGCTAATTTTTGAAAGCAAAATGTGCGACTTGGTCGCACATTTTACTTACTGAATCGCGTGGGGATAACTAATAGGGCCATCAACATGCATTTGCATGTTGCGGGCGCTATTAGTTTTGGGGGGCTTGGCCGCACATTTTCGACACGCTATTACTCCTTACTGAATAAGGGGTAAAGCTAGCGTTGAAAGCGCGCGTCCAAATGCGAGTTAACAGTGCGCTCCACCGGAGCGTACTGTACTGTATCAGCCTGTATGTTTTTTGTCTACCTTTTAAAATATATGCGTTGAGATTTTATATACTTAATTTACACATATTTACCCCCTGTAAGTTGTTTTTTATGCATGCAAATCAGGGACCTTTCTAATATGGGCTCATCCTGAGTCAGCAATGTTTTATAACCAATGCTAAATTATGTTCCAGAAAGTACTACAGCAAATGTAATTTACAAATATAGCAAAGACATTAGTTGCAATAATGAAGTACAAATAATTTTCTTACAATTATTAGGAGGGCAGATGAAGGTTCAGGATTCTCTCTCTCTGTCTGTTCCTCTCCCCATTTCCTTCCGTGCGTCTGCTAATTATACTCTTTTTGTCTATACTTCTGAAAGCATGTGTTGAGAGACACATTTCTCAAAATATGGTCTGGAGAGAAAACTACAGAGTCTGTACATCTGTTGTTTACTTCTTCATTTCCATTTCCATACTTGTTGTAAAGTCTTGTGAACCAAGGGTCAGTGGCAAGAACACTGAGTCCAATGAGTCCAACTTTCTGAATACATTCTAAACTAGTATGTCAATCCTAATGCCATTACAGCATGTCAGTATGTCTCCTTTCTCATATTTTTGTCTCTCTCTGATTTTCCATTCCTCTTCTCCATATCTCCATGCCTTGCTAGTGCCCTGGGATAGCTTTCTTTGAATACAGTTTTGGGGAAAGGACTATTGTAGCACTGGCTAAACACATGTTTTAACTAGCTAAGGGGGTTGGACATCCATTTTATGATGAAGTCTTTAAGTAACTTCAGTGCCAGGTTAAACCAGTAATTATCCTAAGAATAATGCTAATATCATGGAGCCTGTCCCTTTTTAGAATGGTATGAAAGCTCTGTGCCTTATATATTGCAAAGTGTGAAACAATGCTTGAAGAATGTCTGTGATGTATCACTGCTTTTTATTTGAGAAGACATTTGCTAAATGATTATGTGTATATGTGAAAGAATTTGTGCAAAAGGTGTGTTAACTGTGTTTTATTTTGTCAGAGAGCAATCTAGTCAAAGATATTCATCCCCAAGGGAGTATGGATACAATTGCACAGGGCCTTCATTTTTCAGCCCTGTTTTCAATTAACTGAACCCTTTCAAGTCTTTGATCATTTGAGTGTGATCACACTATTTAGCTTACCCTTACTAAGCAAAATGCTTACCCTATTGAGGTAAAACCCAGGTTCCTGCAGGTATTTCATTCTATAGAATCCAGTTAGGAGCTTTTGCAAAATAGTGTGGAGCATGAACATATCATTAGAGATGTGAATCGTGTGCCCGATCGTCTTAACAATCGGGTTCGGCTGGAGGGAGAAAAAAATCTGATCGCTGGAGATATGAATCAGAATCGGTTCCGATTCACATCGTTAATTTTTTTTTAGTGAGGCCCGACCCTTTAAAATTGACCCCTTACTTTCCCCCACCCCCCGAACCCCCCAAAACCTTTTACTAGTAACTGGTGGTCCAGTGGGGGTGCGGGGACCGATCTCCCGCTCTCGGGCCATCGGCGCCATTTTGACTGCCACTCAAAAATGGCGCCGATGGCCCGATTAAAAAAACCCCCACTCAACCCTTTAAAGATGACCCCTTAGCTTCTCCCACCCTCCCGATACCCCCAAAACATTTTAAAATTACCTTTTTGGGGGGGTTCGGGGGGTGGGGGAAGATAAGGGATTAGTTGTATAGGGTCGGGGTGGGTTTAGGGGTTATTTTGGTGTGCCGGTTTTCCCGCCCTCCCCCCAAATAACTCCTGTTAGTGGACACTAATGGGAGTAACGATTTTTCACGACAAATCGTGAAAATTTCTATTGTATCGCGCACTACGGGTGTGCATTCGTTTTGAACTTAAATGGAAAACGCAACTTATTTTTTTTTTAACTTAAAAAAATGATGAGGCGTAAACGATCGGATTTCCAACTTATTCAACATAGCTTATTCAACATAGCTATGTTGAATACGTTGAATACGTTGGAAATCGCGATTGTTCCCTTCATATCATGCTATTTAAACAGCATAAGCATGCTAGTCATTCATTTGTATGCATCATTACCAGACTCATTTAATATTCATGGGAAGTTATTATTACATAGCACACTATTTTTTTTAGCATGCACGAGAAGGGTTTAAAATGCATGCAAAAGTTTAGTGCATGCAAAAGTTTAGTGTATAGATCCCTAGTTGTCAGTGTTGGACTTATCCCTAGGGATCAGCACTCCCAAACCCAGGCATTTATTATGAGTCACAAAACAATTTAGGACACAATAGGATGTCATGTCAGAACTTTATTTGGTGGAGGAGTAGCAGATTAAGACATAGGGAAACCTAGGATCAAATCTCAGTACTGCTTCTTTTGCCCTGGGGCAGGTCACTTTAGCTTCCATTGCCTCAGGTACAAACTTAGGGCTATGTGCATTAAGCCACTATGTTTTTCTGGGGGAGGGATGTACTATCACAGGGTGGCGGTGAGGGTGTTGTTGTAATAGTGGTGCTTCTCCCCTGAAAAAACATTGCAGCTCTATGGTGCATTTTTTTGTCTCATGATCAAACACCGTGGAACAAAAAAACATGGTGACCATCCCTTTACCGCGATGGTGACTCCAACCTCAAAGGACTACCATCGTCTTAAAGTGCCAGCAAAAAAAAGTCACACAGCTCAAGAAAAGGTTAAGTGTGTGTGTGGTGTGGGGGGGGGGGGGCAGTGCTAACCCCCAAGTCTACCTGGGGCTGCCACTCAAGGAGGCCCCAACTACCCAAATGTAAAAATTACAAGAATGTGCCCACATGGTGATGGCCCTCCCAACCTTCTCCCCCTCATTTCCAAAGGAAAATCAACTCATTGGAGGGTAAGGAGAGTTAGGGACCCTGAACCCCAATGAGCTGATTTCCATTGGAGGGAAGGGAGAGGTGGGGTTGTGGACTCCTAAATCTTAATAAGTTGATTTTTCTTTGGGAGAAGGGGAAGGTTGGAGGGGTTTGTTGCCATATGGGCACATTCTTTTTATTTTTACTTTTGGGGAGTCAGAATCACATTGAGTGGTGGCTTCGGGGTGAGGCGGTGATTATCCCTGATCCCTGTTCAATCTTTTTTTTTTTTTTTTTAAATCTGAGGGACGTTTTTTTTTTGTTTTTTCTGGTACTTTAAATGTGAGTCAAGAGTTTCAGAATCCATGTTAGGATCCCGGGGCTCCTGCCTCACATTTACCACATTTCAAAAAAGTGTTATTAATATTTTATTGCAGCTGATTGCTTTCTCAGTCGATTGCAATAAAATATGAATATCAAATTGCCCATTCATGATTTTCTTTACATTATTCATGCATGCGAATTGCATAGAAAGAAGTTCATTGTAATAGGGGAGGGTACCAGGGCAGGGACATGCAAAATATCAGGTATCATGTTTAACACCGCAATAATGATCTAACGCTTGATAATCACAGTTTAACACATGTTCTTGCACTACCTCAGCTTGATGCATCTCCCAGTTAGATTGTAAGCCCTCTGGAGATAGGAAAATGCCTACAGTAACTGAATGTAATTTGCTTTGAAGTGCCAAAAAGAAGAATATAAATCAAATATTAATCAATTCAAGTCCTGATTGGTATCCTGTGAGGCTGGTAATAATCCTGCAAAATAAATATCTACCCCACAACTAAGAATTATATCACCTGAAATTTAGTTGTTTCAGGGATCATTGTGCTAACTGAAGTCTTTAGCAGGACATGTCTCTCTACTGCTGGGTCTCTTTCTGCTGTGTCTTCTGCTCTGAGTACTTCCGGTTGCAGGTTTTTCTGTTTTAAGCTCCTATGCTGGTAGTTTTATATGTATGGGTGGAGGTTAGCTTGTCATCCTAAGTATCTGGCTCATGAATGGCTGGCCTTTGGTTGCTAGGCAGCCATCTTTAGTTAACTGGTTCTTAAACACCTGGCTTATTGGCATTTTGTTGCCAGGCTTTCCAGATATGTGATTGGTTTGTCTGACCTTGGGGGACACCCAGCTATGTCAGAGTAAATTGTCAAGATTGAATTAACTCAGTTCAGTGACAAATCTTATGTGGACATCATCACCTATTCAGGAAAATATCACTGGAAGTTCTCTTCTATTGTTAGTTGTTCAGATGTTTCCTGTAATGTTCTGAGCTGTGTCTGACCTTTGGTCCTTGCTTCTCTTGGCTCATATCTGTTTTGACAGCCTGCTGTTAATAATTTAGCAGTCTCTGAAGAAGTCAAAGTTCAAAGCCATACTGTTCACTCAGTCCCTCCCCCATAGGTCTTTCTGCAAATTTGATGTGCACAGGTGTCAAAGAAAGCTTGAGATCACAGAGAAATATCACAAATCAAAAAGTGGAAAAAAAAAAACACTAAACTGAGTTTTAAATCCTGATTTATGGCCAAACCTTATTAAAGAACAAAGAAAAATTGACCAATACTGGCCATTAACATTTCACTCACTTGATATCTGGATGTCACTCTAGTGAGTGACATAAGGCATCACATTCTACTGAAGCAGCAACATATTGAAGACAATTCTAGAAAGTGTGATTGCATTAATAAAATATCAGTAAAATCAACAGTTATCATATACAGACTATAACATATCAGTAAAAAATATCAGTAAAATAGAGTAAACAAAAATAATAAAAGTAATAATGCTTTGTAAGTTATAGTGCAATTTTAAAAGAATTTGAAAAGAAACTAGACGTAGAGGCAAAAACTCATAATAACATTTTTTTCAAAATATATCAGAAGCAAGAAACCTGTGAGGGAGATGGCTGGACGGTTAGATTATCAAGGGGTTAAGGGGGAATTTAGGGAAAACAAAGCAAGAGATTATTTGCTTTGATGTTTACTAATGAGGACATTAGGGATATACCCATTCTGGAAAGAGTTTTCACGGGTGATAATTTAGATGAATTTAATTAAATCACAGTGAACATGGAAGATGTAGTAGGTCAGATTGACAAACTAAAGAGTAGCAAATCACCTGGACCAAATGATATAAACCCCAGGATTCTGATAGAAATCCATCATGACATTTCAGATCTATTACTAGTAATTTGTAATATATCATTAAAATCATTCATTGTACCTGAAGACTGGAAGATGGCCAATGTATCCCCGATATTTAAAAAGGGCTCCAGGGTGATCCGGGAAACTATAGACTGGTGAGCCTGACTTCAGTGCTGGGAAACATTGTGGAAACTATTCTAAACAACAAAATCACAAACATATAGATAGATAAGGTTTAATGGGAGGCAGACAGTATGGATTTACCCAAGGGAAATCTTGCCTGACATTTGTTTGAAAAGGTTAATAAAATTGTTGATAAAGGTAAGCTAGTAGATTTTGAAACTGATTTTAAAAGTGTTGTTTGTGCTAAAATGGCCACATACGTGCATAGGTGTGCTGCTCATGAGCTTCATGGATTTTAAAAGCAGGAAGTTATTTACGTGTATACGCTTGCATGAGTAACTAAAAAGGAGCAGAAAAGGGGTGAAGCTGAGGTGGGGCCAACTATTAAATGCAGATCTCCTTATTTTAAAACTGAAGGCCACAGTTTGCTCATCTTATTGGCCTCGTAACTTTACTGCTGCACTTGATGAGGTCCCAGTCTGCAGATCTTGCACTCAGGTCAGCTGGGGGACATGCAAGATAAAGAACCAGAGGAGTCTCGATGACCTTAAGATTGACTGGGCAAACTAGTACACTCATTGGGAAAACCGGGAATGTCCCTCATGCGAGCATGTTTTAAAATCCACTTACATATGCCAGCTAAAGCCAGAAAATTCCTATGGAAGATATATGAAGTAGATTTTCTCAGATAACCTCTTAAACAGGCCGATACAGTACAGTGTGCTCCAACGGAGCGCACTGTTAACCTGCCCTTGGACACACGTTTTCCCTTACCCCTTATTCAGTAAGGGGCGGAAAACACGCGTCCAACCCGCGGCACCTAATAGCGCCCTCAAAATGCAAATGCATGTTGATGGCCCTATTAGGTATGCCCGCACGATACAAGCCAAGCTGCATATTTACTTTAAGAAATTAGTTCCTACCCAAAGGTAGGCGCAAGTTTCTGCCGGCACCGGAAATTGCACAGAAAAGCAGTAAAAACTGGTTTTCTGTGCATCCTCCAACTTAATATCATGGCGATATTAAGTCGGAGGTCCCAAAGAGTAAAAAAATAAAAAAAAAAAGAAAAAAAAATTGAAAATGGGCCTGTGGCTGTCGGGCCGAAATCCGGATGCTCAATTTTGCCGGCGTCTGGTTTCCAAGCCCATGGCTGTCAGCGGGCTCGAGAACTGACGCCAGCAAAATTGAGCGTCAGCTGTCAAACCTGCTGACAGCCACCGCTCCGGGTCAAAAGGAGGCGCTAGGGACGCGCTAGTATCCCTAGCGCTTCCTTTTGCCCGTTTCTACCTACCGCACTATCTAATTTAAATACAGAATCGCGTGCACAGGCGCGTGGCCTGTGCACACGCCGGGAGAGCAGGCGATAGTCCGCTCTCCCGCGGACTTTACTGAATTGGCTCGAACGTTAGCAGCATGCTTATGCATGGTAGATGTAGATTATTACATTTGCAATCCTATTTGCATATAAACGTACTATACAAAGAAAACAGAAAAAGTTATGGTTTGAAGATTTTTCTCAAGGAAAAAGGGGAACAGCATCTTAAACTGTCTTCAGTAGGGTTACCTGCATCTATTGCTCTTATTGGAATAATTAAACAGGTAAATGGCAAAAAATATAAACCTTAATTATAAATAATAAAAAGTATAAAAGAAGTATTTATTGCTGATCAATAAGTAAATGGTTAGAACATAAGAACATAAGAAATTGCCATGCTGGGTCAGACCAAAGGTCCATCAAGCCCAGCATCCTGTTTCCAACAGAGGCCAAAACCAGGCCACAAGAACCTTGCAATTACTCAAACACTAAGAGATCCCATGCTACTGATGCAATTAATACCAGTGGCTATTCCCTAAGTAATTCTGTGTCCGTGCTCGCTAATTTATATTGGACAAACCATACGGTCTATAAGATCACAAATTATTGAGCATAAAAGCAGGATTAGGATGGTGAAAATTAATGCCCCATTGGTGAAACACTGGATAGAGGCCAAACACGAAGTTGAACAGTTACGATTTTTCATTATCAAACGAATTACTTTACAGCGGGGAGGTGACCTGTCTGCAATCTTGAGGAGAGTAGAGCAGAGATTTATCTTTGATTGGCAAACTAGTGCGCCCCATGGACTAAATGGTCCAATTGAATGGCAGGCATTTCTATGAGGGGTTTGCTTGGGTCCTTAAGAGTTGTCTTTGAAGTAATTTTTTGTGGGTTAAGGAATGAGAATTGTTTTACAGGTGGGATCAGTTAGTTTCTAATTGGAAGGTATAAAGGATTCGCCTCAAGGTGATAGTTTTACATCATGCCGTTGTACGTGATGTCATCAGTTCCGGAGGAAATGTGAGTATGTGGGTAGTTGGTTGAGCGTCCTGTTCCAGGTTTGTTAAGCTGTGGTTTTGAAACTGTTGTTAGATGCTATGATTCGCTATCTTTTTTGGTTGCAGGGTTCGCTTCCAGATTTAGCGATGTTATATATGTGAAATTGTTCTCAACTACGTTTGGAAATCATATGGATGAAAGTAGACTTGAACACAGTTTCGGAGATTAATGGTTGTCAAGTGGTGAATAACGATTTCATGTTGTGCAGAGGTAGATCCATTCTATGTTTTAAGGAGGTGGTTTAGGGGTTAGTTTTAAGGGTTCACATTATATAAATAACATACAAAATAAATAATAAAAAATGGGTTTTTGTGATATTCACATGAGGCTTTATTTAATACAGAATGAATTAGAGGCATTCGTGACGATAAAATCCCTGATGAAGCCCAGATGAGTGGGCGAAACAAGGAGGCCTTGTCGGATAGGTCCCATGGACGATGTCGCTGTGATTGAGAGAATTCAAAGAAAAGCCTAGATGTGGTGATATAAGCAAATGAAAACATAGATATTTTCAAACCAATGCATTGTTATATAATAATATTAATTATATTTATATAATATTGTAAAATCTATGTTACATTGTTATTTGAATTGTAATCAAATTTGTGGGGATGGAATTCACATTATAATATGTTGTTTTTATGGGTGTGTATGATAGATGTATGGAAGGATGAGTGTGCTAGAGAGGAATTATTGTCTAGATAGGATCTTTTAAGAAATGTATGTTTCGTGAATAAATATGGGAAATTGAATATTGACATAACTTGAGAAAGTTTCTGAGTTCTCTTATTTGTGGTGTAACTATTTGGTTAAGAGAACTGGTAGTTTAACAGTGCCCTCGGTGTAGTGTACCTCAAGCCTTCTTGAGGCTTTCTGAGGCTCCCATAACTACAAGCATGGCCATTGCGCTTTGCATACCTTATTAGTTAGAAGGAACAGCAGGAAAGAGACAGTACATCTTTTCTGCCATGGCTGCACAAAATTTAAAATGCATCTTGCTGACCTGCTGCTGTATTATGCTCTGCATTTTTATTTTTATGTGCAGGCTACAGGAGGAAGGGCATATTCTCTCTTCTTCCTGTACATTCCTCATTCTAAGAAGATCTGCATCTCAAAAAAGATATAGATACTTTGGAGAAGGTACTGAGAAGGGTGACCAAAATGATAAAGGGGATGGAACAGCTCCTTTATGAGGAAAGACTAAAGAGGTTAGGGCTGTTTAGCTTTGAGAAGAGACTGCTGAAGGGGAAATGATGGAGGTCTACAAAATCATTTGAGGACTAGAATAGGTAAATATGAATCACTTGATTATTCTTTCAGATTTTAGAAGAACTAGGGAGCACTCCATGAAGTTAGCAAGTAGCACATTTAAAACAAATTGGAGAAAATTATTTTTCACTCAATGCACAATTAAGCTCTGTAATTCATTGTCAGAGGACATGGTTAAGGCAGTTAGTGTAGCTGGGTTTAAAAAAGGTTTGGACAAGTTCCTGCAGGAGAAGTCCATAATCAAATTGACTTAAGCCCGGATTTTAAAAGGGCTACATGCATAAATCTGGGGGTTTATTTGTGTGGTTGGGCCTTGCACATGCCGCACGCATTTTACAATGGACCTGGCCACGCACGTAAACCCCGGTACATGCAGAAGTGCTGACTGAGGGAAAAGGGGGAGGCTGGGGGGGGGGGGGGCATAGTCTGGGTGGGGCACAGGCCGGGACACCGCCATTAGCCGCTATCCCAAGAAAGTATGTTCCAGCAGCCGGCCAGCATGGAGTCTACTGCTGCTTCAAAAGAGGAGTAAGGTAAAAAATAAAAAAAAATCTAATAGGTAGAGGGTAGAGGTCGAGAGGAGAGGTGAAAAGGTAGGATGTTTAGATAGGGGTATAGTGAAGTTCCCACCCAGTTCCCTTCCATTCCAGTCCAATTAAGTGGCAGACTGGGAGGGACCTGTGGAAGCCCTACTTGCATCACCGTGCATTGCTTTTTTAAAATCCCCACACACGTGAGTTGCAGGCCTCATGCATGCACACCGGATTTTATAACATGCGTGCTGCGACTTGTGCATGTTATAAATCAGCACGCCCATGTATGCACGTGTAGGTCTTAAAATTGATCCCCTTATTTATTTTTTTTTTATTATTTAAATTATTTTAATATACCGATGCTCAAGACGAAGTCTTATCGTACCAGTTTACATCATAACCGGGGGAAAACCATTTAACTAGAAAGAAAGTTACAATAAACAGGGTGTACAATTCAGGGCCATAAAGAGAGAAAGAATTAGTTTAACTTAATTCTACTAAAAGAGTAGTACAAAAAAGCAGAAAACAATTGACTAGCTTGGGGTGCTGATTTAGCAGCTAGTTTAAATAAACAATTCAAGCATAACAGTTCCTTTGGATAGAGGGCAGAGGAGGCAGCAGGAAGGGGTGAGGGAGGGCAGGGGCAGGAGGGGGGCAGGGGCAGGGGAAGTGAGTAAAGGGTCCAGGTGAGGAGGAAGGTAATAAGGAAGAGGTGTGAGAGTCAATGCTAGTAGGGAGTGATTCTTCAGGGGAAGGCTTGAGAGAACAGCCAGGTTTTCAGTTTATTCCTTAGGGAATAGACACAAATTATTGCTGGCATTAGTAGCATGGATTTATTTACTGTTTTGGTATTTGCCAGGTACCTGTATCCTGAATTGGTCATTGTTGTCTCACAAGTAAACTTTTCCAAAAGAATATAAGGAAACTTTAATTTGGGGTGACTGAATTGTTGTATCTGTAAAACCTGTGGACAAACCGAACAACCCCCACACTGCACTTGTCCAGCCGCATTCTGATCTCTATAATATGAATGCTTTGACGATTTCAAACTGTCCCATAAATTCTTCCGTTTTTTAATGGCGAAATCGGGT